>NC_041384.1:40554517-40564759 GCF_002162155.2 Triticum dicoccoides | reverse complement strand
TATATATATATAAGAGAAACCATGGACCTGGCTATATAACATGCTCGTGGTCGGGATCAAAGGAAAAGGGGCATAGCACATGCTCGGAATAAAGAGTGCGGTCTACAATAGGTAATTTTGGACCTCCCGTCGCACGTCTGCGTAACCCATCCTCGGGGAGGGGGGATCCTTAACGGAGGTAACCCCTTAGGTGAGTGTATGGATCCGAACTCCGATTGAGTCCGCTATAGATGCTTTCTGGTTGGTCACCTATTCTTTAAACATGATACAAAAAAATAATAAAAACATATAGAAAACGTTACGAGAATGCTTGCAGGGTGATCCGTGTTGTGCTTCCGCCGATGCCCATGGTATGTTGAGTGCGTAGTGATGTGCACGTGGTGCAAATTTCGCCCGTACAGTAGGTGGGTGGTGGAAGCCGAACTGCTATTTGCGCTCCGGGTGTGGTCGAACGTCGGGGGGAACTTTTTCTGGCCCCTGGTGTTCTGTTGGCGAGCCGATCCATTGTCTTTGTCGCCCGGTGGCCTTCTCCCCTTGTGCTCGGCGTTAAGCTTGCCTGCCTGCTTGAAGACCCAACAGTTACAGTTGGTATGATTAGCTAGCCTATCAGGGTGACCGTGAATCTGACAAGGTCGGTCCAATATCCTGTCATGGGTGGATGGTCCATCCCGGTTTACCTTTAGTGACTTCTTCCGTTGACCGGGCTTCGGATTGTGAAATCCGGCATTCACCGCTGTGTCGCGTTTGTTGTTATGTTTGGTTCGTCGTGCCTTACCATTGCCATCTCGGATTTTGGAAGTGCCCGGGCCGCTGGCGTCGTTGCTTTTACAAGCAAGCCAGTTTTCCTCTCCCGCGCAGAAGCAATTCATTAGAGCGGTGAGGGCTGTAATGGATTTGGGTCCTTCCTGGCCGAGGTGACGCGCGAGCCATTCATCCCGGACGCTGTGTTTGAAGGCCGCGAGGGCTTCTGCATCCGGACAGTTGATAGTTTGGTTCTTTTTGACTAAGAACCTGGTCCAGAGCTCCCTAGCTGACTCGCCGGGCTCCTGGACAATGTGACTTAAGTCATTGGCGCATAATGGCCGGACATATGTTCCCTGGAAGTTGTCTCGAAAGGCGTCTTCCAAATCTTCCCAGTTGCCAATATAATTTTATGGCAAACTGTTTAACCAGTACCGAGCTGGCCCTATAAGCTTGAGAGGTAGGTATTTAATGGCATGGAGGTCGTCTCCGCGGGCCATGTGGATATAGAGGAGGTAATCCTCGATCCATACCGCGGGGTCTGTTGTCCCATCATATGATTCAATGTTAATGGGATTAAACCCGTCTAGAAATTCATGTTCCATTACTTCGTCCGTGAAGTAGAGGGGGTGTGCGGCTCCTCTATGTTGGGCCACACTATGAAGTACCTCCGACGGGCTCCGTTTACGGTGCTCGGACCGGGTGTGGTCATCTCTGTAGTGTCCGGATAGGTGACCATCGTCATTGGTCGAGGTATATCTTCGTGATCTGTACATGGATCTTATGCATCCTGCTCTACCCTTCGTGTGGGGTGGGTTGGTATGGTGCTCTGCTTGGGCTGCTGCTTTGTCTGGACCGAACTGTGATCGCCCCGCCGCATTATTCGATGGTGGTATGGGATCCATCACCCTGTCATCGTATTGAGGGAGCCACCTACTCTTGGGGTGGCTTTTTTCTGGGCCGCTAAGGCCGTATTCTTCGGCGGCCAAGACCTCGGTCCATCTATCATTGAGCAAGTCTTGGCTTGCTTGAAGCTGCAGCTGCTTCTTTCTTAAGATCCTTGCAATGGCTATAAGTCGGCGTTTGAAGTGCTCCTACTCGAGAGATTCCTTTGACGTGGTAAAATCCTTGTTGCTAAGGATCTCCTCCTCCTCGGGGAGGGGGAGATAGTTGCTGTCCTCCGAGTCCCCACATGTGGCCTGTTCGTCAGGGATGTCTTGCCCGTCTTCCTGTTCCTCCTGCTCGGATTCTACTCCAACAGGGTCTTCGTTGTCCGGAGTATCATCTTCTCTAGTGCTGGCAGTGTCTTCTCTTGGGCGATGAGGCCCAGGGTGCCGATGTCCGGACTGTGTACAGGCGTTTTATCCTCGACCGGATTCTCCTTCTCATCGCCGAGAGCGCCGTAAGGTGTGTCTATCATACACACGTCATACTAGGAAGTGCATGTCCCGTGTCTGGCAGGTAGTAAGTTCTGGCCTTGCCCCTCATCATCGTCCATACCTTCGATGTCTTCGGCGTGGGGATCGGGTGTGTTGGTTACATCTTTAACAGTGGGTATGAAGTGGGTGGCGGGTGGGAAGCAAAATTCTCTGTTGTCCATCGTAAGTTCGAACCGAACATAGTTCGGAGACGGGTCGCCCGCCAGGGATAGGTTTTTTTAGCGAATTTAGTATGTCGCCCATGGGCAAGTGTTGGAAGATATCCGCGACGCTGAACTTGAAGATTGATAACCGATTGAGTTTGGCGTACGCAGGCTCGCAGGGTTCGGAGCTCGACATCGGAGGCGAGTCCAGGGTTCCGTTGATGCAGATATCGTACGAAGTGGAATCCACGTGTGGATCCAGCGCCACAGAATCGGTGGTCCCCGTGATGGGGTTGAGCTTCCCATCTTCGGACGACTTGAACTCTTCCGGATTTGAGGCCGAAGCTGCTACAGGAGCTATCTCCTGGATGTCGCATGATGATAGGTTTAAGCCATGTTCATCGGGTCGATGGGGAGTGGTTTTCATGGTCTCGAATCCGTCGAAGATCAAGTCTCCACGGATGTCCGCAACGTAATTCAAGCTCCCGAATCTGACCTGATGGACAGTGGCGTAGCTGTCGATCTGATCCAGATGGCCAAGCGAGTTGGCCCGTAGTATGAAGCCACTGAATATGAAGATCTGCCCGGGGAGGAAGGTTTCTCCCTGGACAATGTCATTACTGACGATTGAAGGGGCCATCGAGCCCTTTCCTGATGGCCCAGTGGAACTCTCAATGAAAGCACCAATGTCGGTGTCAAAATCGGCGGATCTCGGGTAGGGGGTCCCAAACTGTGCGTCTATGATCGATGGTAACAGGATACGAGGGACACAATGTTTACCCAGGTTCGGGCTCTCCCTATGGAGGTAAAACCCTACGTCCTACTTGATTGATATTGATGAATATGAGTGTTACAAGAGTGGATATACCACGAGATCATAATGGCTGAACCCTAGAAGTCTAGCCTATGTGGGTAGGTAATGAGTATATGTGGTCTCCTTTCCGGACTAACCCCTTTGGTTTATATAGACACCGAGGGGGTTTGGGGTTTACACGGAGTCGGTTACATGAGAAGGAATCTTCGGTCGCCAAGCTTGCCTTCCATGCCAAGTAGAGTCCAATCCAGACACGGTGCAGTCTTCGGCCTTCATGTCTTCACAGCCATCAGTCCGGCCCATAGATAACAGGCCGGACGCCCAAGGACCCTTTAGTCCAAGACTCCCTCACCCTCACCCTCGTGGGCCCCTCGTGGCTCCCCTGACTGACTTCTTTTGCCTATATATGTCCATATACCCTAAAAACATCGAAGAGCACAATAGATCGGGAGTTCCTCCGCCAGAAGCCTCCATAGCCACCGAAAACCAATCTAGACCCGTTCCTGCACCCTGCTGGAGGGGCGGGGGGTGGGGGGAATCCCTCTCCGGTGGCCATCTTCATCATCCCGGTGCTCTCCATGACAAGGAGGGAGTAGTTCACCCTCGGGGCTGATGGTATGTACCAGTAGCTATGTGTTTGATCTCTCTCTCTCTCTCTCTCGTGTTCTTGAGGTGGTACGATTTTGATGTATCGCGAGCTTTGCTATTATATTTGGATCTTATGATGTTTCTCCCCCTCTACTCTCTTGTGATGGATTGAGTTTTCCCTTTGAAGTTATCTTACCGGATTGAGTCTCTAAGGATTTGAGAAAACTTGATGTATGTCTTGCATGTGCTTATCTGTGGTGACAATGGGATATCACGTGATCCACTAGATGTATGTTTTGGTGATCAACTTGCGAGTTCCGTGACCTCGTGAACTTATGCATAGGGATTGGCACACGTTTTCGTCTTGACGCTCCGGTAGAATCATTGGGGCACTCTTTGAAGTTCTTTGTGTTGGTTGAATAGATGAATCTGAGATTGTGTGATGCATATCATATAATCATACCCACGGATACTTGAGGTGACATTGGAGTATCTAGGTGACATTAGGGTTTTGGTTGATTTGTGTCTTAAGGTGTTACCCTAGTATGAACTCTTGAATAGATCGATCAGAAAGAATAACTTTGAGGTGGTTTCGTACCCTACCATAATCTCTTCGTTTGGACTCTGCTATTAGTGACTTTGGAGTGACTCTTTGTTGCATGTTGAGGGATAGTTATATGATCCAATTATGTTATTATTGTTGAGAGAACTTGCACTAGTGAAAGTATGAACCCTAGGCCTTGTTTCCTAGCATTGCAATACCGTTTACGCTCACTTTTATCATTAGTTACCTTGCTTTTTTTATATTTCCATATTACAAAAACCATTATCTACTATACATATTGCACTTGTATCACTATCTCTTCGCCGGACTAGTGCACCTATACAATTTACCATTGTATTGGGTGTGTTGGGGACACAAGAGACTCTTTGTTATTTGGTTGCAGGGTTGCTTGAGAGAGACCATCTTCATCCTAAGCCTCCCACAGATTGATAAACCTTAGGTCATCCACTTGAGGGAAATTTTCTACTATCCTACAAACCTCTGCACTTGGAGGCCCAACAACGTCTACAAGAAGAAGGTTGTGTAGTAGACATTGAGGGAGTCCTGGATTAGGGGGTGTCCGGATGGCCGAACTATACCTTCAGCTGGACTCCTGGACTATGAAGATACAACATTGAAGACTTCGTCCCGTGTACGGAAGGGACTTTCCTTGGCGTGGAAGGCAAGCTTGGCGATACGGATATGCAGATCTCCTACCATTGTAACCGACTTTGTGTAACCGTAACCCTCTCCGGTGTCTATATAAACCAGAGGGTTTTAGTCCGTAGGACAACATACAGAACAACAATCATACCATAGGCTAGCTTCTAGGGTTGAGCCTCTCTGATCTCGTGGTAGATCTACTATTGTACTACCCATATCATCAATATTAATCAAGCAGGACGTAGGGTTTTACCTCCATCGAGAGGGCCCGAACCTGGGTAAAACTTCGTGTCCCCTGCCTCCTGTTACCATCCGCCGGTTTTGACACCGACATTGGTGCTTTCATTGAGAGTTCCTCTGTGTCGTCGCCGTCAGGCTCGATGGCTCCTACGATCATCAATAGCGATGCAGTCCAGGGTGAGACCTTCCTCCCCGGACAGATCTTCGTCTTCGGCGGCTTCGCACTACGGGCCAATTCACTTGGCCATCTGGAGCAGATTGAAAGCTATGCCCCTGGCCGTTAGGTCAGATTTGGAAGCTTAAACTACACGGCTGACATTCGCGGGGACTTGATCTTCGACGGATTCGAGCCACTGCCGAGCGCGCCGCACTGTCACGACGAGCATGATCTAGCTCTGCCGCCGAACAGTGCCCTGGAGGCCGTACCCGCATCGGCTTTGACCCTTAATTCGGAGCCAACTGCGCCGATCAAGGATGGGTGGTTGGACGCCGCCTCGGGGTCTGCGATCCCAACGGCGATCGAGCCGAACATCAGCCCCGCACTCTACGGGACTCGTGACTCCAAGGAGCCGGACTCCTCTTCGGACTCCGAACCCTCTGCGCCCCTGCCGATCGAATCTGATTGGGCGCCGATCATGGAGTTTACTGCCACGGACATCTTCCAGCACTCGCCTTTCGGCGATATTCTAAAGACACTAAAGTCTCTCTCTTTATCAGGAGAGCCCTCACTACTAGGAAAAGGGCTATAGATGGAAATGACACTAATGGCGCACCAGACATGTGGTGCGCCATTAGTATATACTAATGGCGCACCACCTCCTGATGCGCCATTAGTGTTGAAACTACTAATGGCGCACCCTGCCCACGGTGCGCCATTAGTACCAATTTTTTTTGAACTAGTGCGCCTGTCCAAACATACTAATGGCGCATCCACTGGTGGTGCGCCATTACTAGTTGTAAATAGTAATGGCGCACCAGCCAGAAGGTGCGCCACTAATGTTAATTTTTTTATTATTGTTTTTATTCCTTTTTTTGCAAAAGTACTAATGGCGCACCACCAGGGGGTGCGCCATTAGTAACCTGGATTACTAATGGCGCATTAGTTGCTGGTGCGCCATTAATAAGTGGGCAGCAACAAGATATTTTGGACAGCCTCTCCTCCCACACTCACTTTCTCCCCACTTCATTCTCTCCACCGCCTCCTCCTTGTCTCGGGTGCCTCCTCTTTTTCACCTCATTTCCACCGTAGATTCATTCAAATTAAGTGGTTAAGTTACCTTGTTTTGCTAGGTAAGTAAGGGGGAAGCTATATTTATGTTGTTCTCCCTACAACAATGTGCACATGCACTTTTTATGGCCTAGCTAGATCTATGTATGTTCGTGGTGTTGCATATGTTTGTGGTGTTGCATATGTGTTTGTGTTTGGAGGTGTACCGGTATTTGAAATGCGATAGTTGCCAATATTTTGCCGGAATGTTGATTCATTTCCGTTTCGGCAAGAATTTTGGCATTAAGCATTCTTTTTGGTCCTATTTTTAGGGAAAGTCATGCCAAATTTTTTCTTGGTTCTAAAATATCGTTTTGCTCTACCCCGCAGGTGACCATGGTCCACACAATGACCGAAGGCGTCGTGAATAGGTTTTTGAGGTCCGCGAAGGCCGATATGCTTCAAAAGAACGAGACGGAGATAAGATGTCCGTGTCGAAGATGCAAGCTGAATAGCCTTATTGCGGACCCAGATTCCGGGCAGGTGCGGGACCACCTGCTCTTGCGTGGTTTCATGGATGGCTATCGGTGGCAAGGTGATGAAGATGACTACGAAGTCGTCCATGGGGGCCGGGCAAGAAATGAGGAAGGGCAGCAAGACAACCACCACGGCTCGGGGGGGCGAGAAGACGAAGAATCCCCAGGAGATGATCACGACGGTGATGCTGTACACAGTCATCATGTAGAAGATGCAGGACATGATGATGATGCCGGCGGAGCAGACGACGCTGGACCATCGATGGGCTGGGTGCAGGACCCTCATATTCAAGAGCTGCTTCTCAAGCAGACGGATAACGCAAGAGCTGCCGCCCGAGAGAAAGCCAAGATGGATCAACTTGAGTTAGACGCGGTTACTCCATTGTATGAAGGATGCAGGCCCGAGGATACCCGCCTGAAAGTAACGCTCATGGCTCTGGAGATGAAGGTAAAACACAAAATGACCGATGCATGCTTCGACGAGAACATGTCATTCTGGCACGAACGTCTTCCCAAGGGGAACAAGTGCCCGACCAGTTTGGAGGAGGCGAATAAAATCGTGTGTCCTCTGGATTTACCGCACGTGAAATACCATGTGTGCATGAACAATTGCATCATTTATCGGGACGAGCACGCGGAGTCTACCATATGTCCGGTGTGCGGTGTCACTCGATACAAGAAGAGGAAGAAAGCTCCTCGAAAAGTGGTGTGGTACTTTCCGATCACTCCTCGTCTGCAGCGGTATTTCGCGGACCCTAAGGTAGCAAAGCTCCTGCGTTGGCACGCGGATAGGGAGGAGAAGAAGCGAGAAGATGACGCAAATGATCCGGAGAAAGATAAAAAAGACAAGATGATGAGTCACCCTAAGGATGCGAGCCAGTGGCAAGCGTTGAACTTCGAATACCCAGAATTTGGGAACGATCCAAGGAACATCATGCTGGGCGCGAGCACCGATGGAGTCAATCCATTTGGCAGCCAGAGAAGCACACATAGCACCTGGCCTGTGTTCATGTGGATGTACAACCTTCCCCCCTGGTTGTGCATGAAGAGGAAGTACATTCACATGAGTATGCTAATTGAAGGGCCGAAACAACCAGGGAACAACATCAATCTGTATCTGGGGCTGCTGAAAGAGGAGATTGACACTCTGTGGAAAACGCCAGCCAATACGTGGGACGCCGCAGAGAAAGAATATTTCCCTATGAGAGCCGCACTGCTCACGACGGTGCACGACTATCTCGGTTACGGATATCTTGCGGGGCAGGTACTCCACGGATTTTCTGGATGCGTAAGGTGCATGGATGACACAACGTATCGCCAGCTAGATAGAGATCCCGGGTCTTCGAAAACTGTGTTCATGGGACATCGAAGGTGGCTTCGCGACGATGGCCCGTGGAGGAAACGCAAGGATCTGTTCGATGGTGAAACCGAACCCCGAAAATGCCCGTGTACGAGGAGCGGTGAGGAAATAGACAAGCTGTTGAAAAATTGGAAAGACTGCCCACTGCCGGGAAAGAAGCAAAAGGCGCCAGAGCCGCTGCTGAAGGTATGGAAAACGAGGTCTGTTTTCTGGGACTTGCCGTACTGGAAGATCCACCGTGTGCCTCACAGCCTTGATGTCATGCATATCACGAAGAACGTGTGCGAGAGTATGCTTGGTACCCTGCTCAACATGCCAGAGAGGACCAAAGATGGGCCGAAAGCAAGGGCAGACTTGAAATCAATGGGCATCAGGCAGGAGCTTCACGCTATATATGATGATGATGATGATGATGATGATGATGATGAGGCGAAGCAGGACACAGAAAGTCGTCGCAAAGGCAAAAAGGCCAAGAAGACCGGAAATGACTACCCTCCCGCGTGCTTCACTCTAAGTCAGGAGGAGATTGAGCAGTTTTTCACCTGCCTCCTAGGAGTAAAACTTCCTTACGGTTACGCGGGGAAGATAAGAAGATACCTAGACCCAGCGAAGCAGAAGTTCAGCGGGATGAAGTCTCACGACTGTCCCGTGCTGATGACGCAGATACTTCCAGTTGCAATCCGTGGGATCATGGACGCGCACGTCCGTGAAACGCTATTTGGCCTATGCAACTTCTTCGATGTCATCTCTCGGAAGTCGATTGGCGTGAGGCAACTCAGAAGGCTACAGGAAGAGATCGTGGTGATACTATGCGAGCTTGAGATGTACTTCCCGCCCGCATTCTTCGACGTTATGGTGCATCCGCTGGTCCATATACTGGAGGATATCATCCAACTCGGGCCGACGTTCCTGCACAACATGATGCCGTTCGAAAGGATGAATGGTGTCATCAAAGGATACGTTCGCAACATGTCACGTCCAGAGGGAAGCATAGCCAGGGGCTTTCTGACCGAAGAGTGCATCTCCTACTGCACGAATTATCTAGGCATCGAGAACCCCGTTGGTCTGCCAGTCAACAGGCACCTCGGCAGGCTCGCTGGATGGGGTCACCGTGAGGGTCGCCGCGAAATGCATGTCGACTTCGAGGGTCGACTTGCCGACTTTGAAAGAGCAAACCTAGTCGCGCTACAACACATAGACGTGGTCGATCCTTGGGTGGTAGAGCACAAAACCTTTATTAAGAAGACGTACAATGACCGAGGCCAACAGAGGACGGATGGAGATATACTCAAAGAGCACAACTCATGTTTCACGCGTTGGTTCAAACAGAAGCTTCTGTCGTACCCTTTACATGAGGATTATTCCGCGGAAGAACAACTCATATTCGCCTTGTCACAGGGCGCCGAGCACAACTTGATGACCTATGAGGCGTATGATATCAACGGCTACACATTCTACACCGAGGCCAAGGACATGAAGAGCGATGGTTATCAAAACTCCGGGGTAACGATGGAATCCTACACCGGTAATTACAAGGACAGATACTACGGAAGGATCGAGGAGATCTGGGAGCTGAGCTACGCTGGAGAGAAGGTCCCGATGTTCCGTGTCAGATGGGCCAAGAACGTCATAAAAGAAGACCGGTATTTCACCACCATGGTTATACCCGAAGCCAAATCCAAGACCGCGGGCGCAAACGTCACCGCGAAAAATGAGCCATGGGTACTGGCTTCCCAAGTGGACCAATGCTTCTTCATTACCGACCCGCCAAAGCCCAGTCGTGTTGTCGTGAGGAGAGGCAAAAGGAAGATCATCGGAATGGATGGAGTAGCCAATGAGCAAGACTTCGACAAGTACGGCGACCCGAGGATCGAACATGACGACGATGATGAAGTAGCAGCATACACCACAAGAAGAAGCAGGACCACCCTACCTAAAGGACGTCCGTTCCACAGAAGAACTCCATT
>NC_041384.1:40451580-40553123 GCF_002162155.2 Triticum dicoccoides | reverse complement strand
CCTCGACCACACCCCGACGCCGCTGCCCCTCCACCTCGACGCTGCCCCGCCGCCTCGACGCGACCCCGCCGCCCGGACGCCGCCCCGTCCACACCACCGTCGCCCACTCCCTGGCATCCTTATCCTCTCCGACCGCCTCCTCCACCCCGGCCCGCTCCTCCAAGGTAAGCTACCGCCCCGACCCCTATCCCCTTCCCTCCTCTCATCCTATCTCCATATGAGCATGATAATTTGCACTCAGCTTCAGCAGTAATTTGACTAATTTCCTCTTCCCTATCATCATGGTTATTGTAGTAAATAATCAGGGCAAATATGAGAGAGAAATTTGCGAACTTCAGAATCTAGGAATTGTAATACAAATTCAAATAGTCTCCAGAACTTTCATGCGTTCAAAAATATGAATTGCAGTAATTATGATTTGTATTTTCCAGGCAGTTTTGTTAATTGGTCATTCATGATTCATCATGAAGAATATGCGATTATGTGCTGAAACTAAGTTTGCATCATGTGTTAAGTGAATTCTGTTCTATTTGGGGTCTCCCACCAGCTATGTGAAAAGTTGGAGATTGCTTTCTTGTTTTTTTTGGTGTGGAATTCTGATTTGTGAAAAGAAAAACCGAACGATGCTAATTAATTTTCGGTTGCAACGAATGTGCTGGAAGAAAAAGCAGTCTTCTGGCAAGGTTAAGATGCTTGATTGACTGAGTTGATGATTCAATTAAACAAGGTACAATATGTAGCAAGTAACTGTTTGAACACTATAGATTGCCAGAAGACTGCTTTTTCTATCAATCAAGCATCTTAAGCTTGCCAGAAGACTGCTACTGCTTTTTCTTATCGTCCTGGCAGCAACTGGCTGGTTGTTGTTCAAAACTTATTAGTCCGTCTGGTGCTTCTGAACTCATTAGTCGGTGGCGTGTGGTACCATAAAAAATACTAGAAGGAAAGGAAAACAGAATATAAGAGAATGATTGCTGGAGTGGTAATGTTCACCAGCAGACAAAAAAAAGGGAAAAGTAAAAAACAGGAAGCATACATGCACAATGAACCAGTGATGCCTTGCTTCCACCAGAAGGAAAGTGAAGGAGAAAAATGAACACGATGATCATCCAGTCAACTGGTTATTGGTCGATAGTATAGACAACTAGCTACACTGAGTGACGAAACTAAACAAGCCTGCCTGGCCACCCGTCCATCCTACATGAGGGCAATTATGCCTGAACCACGGAACTATTTAATTTTTTATACAACTCATAAAACAAAAAAATGGCTCCATTGGGTTTTGGTGCTTCCCCATGGCCAGGACAAGATAACTTTATCATTGTGCTATGAGATTAAACAGGGAGAGGGATGCTAACGCTCCTTTTGCTTGGCAGTATAAAGTACTAGTAAGTATAGATAAGAGTTTGGTTTTTTGAGGAATCAACAGTTAACGGGTGAGGCTCAGGCTGCAGTGATGGCTGCAGTATAAAGTAATATTCTTGTTTCGGTGTACATATGTAAAACACAAACAATTAAGGTGTCTATTTTGATTTAGTGCCTTTGCCTCCACTGCCTTTATCTGGATTGAAGCTTGCTTGTGTTTACTTTTGATTACAAGATCTCCATACTCGGAGATTTCTTTATATATGTTGTAGTATAAATATATTGTTTTGTCATTCTGTAATTGTTAGTGGAATTTACACTGTAAATGTTAGTGGGTTTATAGTGTACTTCTAGTGGATTTTTGCTCTGTATTTGCTAGTGGCATTTTTTCTGAAACTAAATTGAAAATGGGACTCTGTGCACCAAGTGCATGCATGCTGCTGCTGCTGCTGTACTACTTGTCAAGTGATGCTGCTGCTGCTATCTGCGAGTTGCTGCTGCTAGTTGTGATTTTGTCAAGTGATGCTGCTGCTACTTGTGATCTTCTAAAATGACCCCTTTCTCCTGAAACGTTGATTAATTTCCGTTTCGGTTGAGAAATGGGGCACTCCAAGGTCAAGAAAATTAGCAAAGGTCATGCCCAATTTTCTTGACCTAGAAGGTGCCCGATTCTCATCCGAAATAAAAATTAATTTTCTTTAGTGGTTGGATTAGTTTAGTATTTTTTTCACACACTCAGACACCCTTGCTTGCCATGTGTGTGAGAGAGATAGTGAGAGGAGACAAGAAGAAGGGGGTTAGGAAGATGTTGCCTGCTCATCAAAGCTAACCATCTCCTCCTTTCACCCCTTTTCCTTTGTCTTTTGTGGGTTGCAAGGAAGCTACTGTCTTAGCTAGCTTAGCTTGTGCACAAATCCCAGTGTTACAATCTAGAAAATTAGCCTGCAAAGATGAGGTCCCATGCTGGCTGTACCACTGCATCATGCAACAGTGCCTTCAAGATCCAAGGCAATATCACAAACATCATAGGCAATTTGACCAAACTCACAACCTTGTATCTTTGTAGCAACCAACTTTCTAGACACACCCCTCAAGAACTAGGTTACCCTGAGAACGTGGACTTGGACCTTAGCAACAACACACTAACATGTTCTATCCCAAAACACCTAGGAAATATCACAAACATCTCTCAATTGTTCCTTGACAATAACCAACTTTTTGGCGACATTCCTCGAGAATTAGGTTATTTGGTCAACTTAGAGATCTTGTTCCTTGACAATAACCAACTTTTTGACCAAACTTTGTTTCTATTTAGAGAGAAACATGGCGCACAACGATGAGGCCGG
Organism: Triticum dicoccoides; assembly: GCF_002162155.2. Taxonomy (NCBI): domain Eukaryota; kingdom Viridiplantae; phylum Streptophyta; class Magnoliopsida; order Poales; family Poaceae; genus Triticum; species Triticum dicoccoides. The sequence goes on along the minus strand of NC_041384.1, from coordinate 40,550,412 downwards.
GGGTTCGGGCGGCAAGGCATTCTGGGAGCTGTCCCAGGAGATGGAGGAACAACCTCACTTGTATGAGGCCGCCGCCTTCCCCACCGATCCTGAGACCACAGATGGTGCCACCGAGGATGACCACACTAATGCCACCACTGATGGTGCCGCCGAGGATGCCACCACTGATGATGGCGGCGCACGCACAGATGGCAGCCAACCGAAGAGGCAACGGAAGGACCGGCGCCCGATCGTGCTCCGCACCCTCAAGGAGGAAGTTACTGAAGTGGACTCCAACGGGAATCCAACGGCGCCCGAACGAATAGTCAAGGGGTACTCGCTTCAGCTCGGGTGCATTGTCCGGAGCACCGTCTCGATCAACACTGAGAACCTGAGGCATCCTGACCGAGGGAATTTGCGCAACCTCCTCTTCACAAAGCTGCACGAACGATACAAGTTCCCCGCTGAATTTGAAAACACAAGCCTCAAAGGGAATAAAGTGAACAATGCTGCCCTCACGAAGATGAGCAAGGCCCTGTCTACTTGGAAAAGCAATGTGAAGAGAATGATCGAGAAAGGTGAGAGTTATCAGAAGATCAAGGAGAAAAATCCTTCGATCACCGAAGATGACTACAACGACTTCAAGATCAATTGCTCGAGCACCGCAAGCTCCCAATCAAGTGAGTGGAGGAAACAAATGCGGGAGCTGAACATAGGGGAACACACACTCAGTCCCGGCGGTTACAGAGTGGCGGAGCCTATATGGGACAAGGAGGAGGCGGACCGTGCCGAGCAAGGCCTACCGCCCCTCTTCGATAAATACGGTGACAAGCAGACCAGGAACTTTGTCAGGGCCCGGTACAAGAAGGACCCGAAAACAAAGGAGCTTACCACGGATCCGAAGACCAGGCAGCTTGAGCTTGTTCTGGTAAGGAATACACCCCCGCGTAATTAGCTCCATATGGTTGCATTCTAATTAATGAAGCCAAATTTCTAAAAGGTTCACATTCCTTCCGCAGGCGACTGAAAGCAGTAGCGCGGGGTTGACTAAGAGCAACCCTTGGGACACCACTCTAAATAGGGGGTTGAATGTAATAAAGAACAAGGATAAGCTCAGTAAGCCGACGTCAGCTGGTCGTGTGGCCGGCAAAGGCTTGTCGACAAAATGGGGGTCATACTATTCCGCTGGTGTGCGGAAGGAGAAAAACACCAGCTCGGAAAGCCAGGCGTGAGAGGTTCAAGAACTCAAGGCACAGGTGGCGCAGATTCCGGAGATTGTCCAAGAGCAAGTGGAACAACGACTCGGAGCGATGATCACCGCCCTTGTGCCTACCTTGATCTCGGGGTTGAGTGCGTGGATTGCGGGCGGCCAACAGGGGCCGCCCCCGATTCCTAGCTTCACGGCCAGCAACTCGCATAATGCGATGGCGGGCCATTGGTGCCTCCGGCGGAGGCGACATTGGTGTCTCCGACGCCGGCACGGGAGCTTAATGCACCCGGGTGTACGCCGGCCGGCACCTCTGCAGCAAGCGGCACCTCCGTCAACTGCACGCCCGCCGTTGGCGGTGCGTCGACATTAGCCGAGCTTGACGCCATCATCACGGTAAATAATTAAGCCTCTCTCGGCCGAGGACTTCATCTCCTTGCCTTTGACTGGGCATCCCTGACGCCCTACATGTTTTCGCAGGGCGCCGCCGACATTCCGTGCACTCTCCTCCACTTCGTGAACAATGAGTTGGTCGATATCGCCAAGGGCAAAATCGTTCAACCGGGCAACCCCTTGTTCCACGGTACCCAGATGCCACCCAACTTGTTTAGGGTTCAACTGGTTCGGGTGCTGCCAGGCTGCGACGACTTGTTACCTCCGATTCGACCCATCGGGGCCGACGATGAAGACATGATGACCCTCAGCGCCTGCCTGAGCTGGCCCCTGCTTTGGCCGAAGAGCCAGATTCGTTTGGGGGCGGGGGACACCACCCCAAAGACAACACCGCCAGTCGGGCGCCAAGTCGGCCCCATGGCAAGACCGCCGTAACGGTGCCGGACATCCCTATGCCACTGGATCCAAACATCCATATGGCACAGGATCAGAACGACGACGACGAAGATGATACATTTGGCAACGTCGATCAGTACTTTGCCGAACATGGGTACGATGGCGACTTCATGGGGCCTCATTCTCAAGAACCAAACCCAACAAAAGATGTGTGCGATCTAGCTGGTACCGCGGAGAAGCCAAGTTGCAACAGGCGCCGTCTGACGTTCAGCTCTCAGGAGACGCCTCCAGCTGCCGACTTCACCGAGCCTCAGATAGGCGAGGTGCGAAATATTATCAGCCCCAACACACTCAAGAAGGCGGTCTGTGAGAAGAACTCGGTCCCATTACATGAGAAGAAGAAGGCATGCAAAAGAAAGACTAAGAAGGGTGCGAGCCAGCCGGCACCGAGTACGATCCGTGCTCAGGACGGGCCACCTTCACCGCAGGATATCTCGAGGAGGGTGCATGTGGCGGGTAGGGCGATGCTACCGATAACTATGCTCAATGCTGCAACCGGTGCTATGCGGAGTCTGCATGACAGTGTTCTTTCTTTGGAGAAGCGGCGTCTCAGGGAGAAGGATGTGACATACCCAGTTTTTGCGGCCAAGGTGCCAGAGAGCAAGGGCTTTGTGGATAACTCCATCGGGCATACGATCGTCCTACGTTTTGATGACATCCACGCTATGTTGAACCTTCATCCGCTGCACTACACCTTCGTTCGGCTATTTTCGCTGAGTATGGAGATGCGGATCATTCGCGACAAGACCCCGGACATCGTGATAGTCGACCCCTTCTACATGCATGCCAAGATCTTGGGCAGCGCTGGGGACCGACAAGTCGCGAGTTCTTACCTCGAAGGCGTCATGCTGGCAAACCAAGATAAGGATAACTTCCTCGTGCCTTACTTTCCCGAGTAAGTCCTCCCCTCAACCGGCCCGTAACATATGAATTCTTACATTTCGATCGTTTTTCTTTTAACATTCCATGTTTTCTGCAGTGACACACGTTGCACGCTCATCCTCCTAAGCCCCAAATATTCCATGGCCACGTATTTCGACCCGGACCGTCAGTCGAACGTAGACTACACAAATGTCAAGAAGGTTCTTGATGATGTTCTCCCCGGCTACGCCAAATCTGGAGGCACCTTCACCAGGCCTATTCGTAAGTACGGCAAGCACGTGTTCTCCCACAATACGACGTTCTGCTGCGTCAAGCAGCCGCCTGGCGGTCAGAAGGGTGCCTACTACGCCATCCATCACATACGGGCGATCGTACGGGACCATCATCAACTTCTGCTACCGAGTAAACTCAAAGATTGGGCCGCGAGCGTGTCGGCAATCCAGGACGCGGACCTCCGACAAGAATTCTTTCGCATCCAGTCAGAGTTTGCGGAAATCATCCATCAAGATGTCCTTCGTACCTCGGGGCAGTTCTACCTCAGAAATCAACCGTCCAACAGTGACATCGACACAATGCTACAAATGCAGGCTGACAACGACCGTTATTTCATGACTCCCACAATAGACGGCGGCTTCATCCACGCTCCGGTCCCTTGAGTCGAGTCAAAAGCAGTGATGCTGTGTCTAGTTCTGAAACATCGATTGGCTCATGTTGTAATTAAACTTTAATGAACTTGTAGTATGTCTCTTTGGTTTCGAGAGTCGTTCAACTTAGATGTAATCGATGCTATTAATGTCTTGCTTTTCTCTTCCGATCGTTCTGTTGCATAATTATATATTGCTTATGTATTGTCTGTGAATTGGTACTAACGTTTCGTTTGGCTAGTGCATAGCGATGCCGATGTATGTCGTGTACAAGGGTAAGGTTCCCGGAGTCTACGATGACTGGGAGGAGTGTCGGAGACAGGTTCACCGATTCAGCGGTAACAGTTACAAAGGGTACACCACTAGGGCCGAGGCCGAATCTAGATACGCCCGCTATCTAGCGGGAGAGGGGAGGGAGCGTTGGAGGAACCGGATGAAGACGAGTTTCATCGTGATGATGCTCATCGTGATGACCGCAGCTCTCTTCTATGTGATGGTAGTTTAGATGATCGATATCGACTTGTAATGTGAAGACAAACTCGCTACTCGCGGTCTCGAGACTTGTAATATAATGTTCTATCTTTGTTCGGTCTTTTCAATTCGGAGACTAATATGATGAATTGTATTCTTCTATTGTATTCGATGAATCTGTTGTTGATGTGTGCTGTCTATATTTTGTCAAATTATACATTTTGTAACCTGTGCAAAAAACAGAAAATAAAAAAATAAAAAAAACCTAATATTCATACTAATGGCGCATCACATGACAGTGCGCCATTAGTATGACAAAGCATACTAATGGCACATCACTGGTAAGTGCGCCATTAATATGCCATGGTTACTAAAGGCGCATCCAGTGGTGGTGCGCCATTAGTATGCCAAAGCACCTGGATATACATGGCCCCTGGGAGGCATACTAATGGCGCACCCTGGCCTATACTAATGGCGCACCCGCGGTGCGCCATTAGTATACCAGATACTAATGGCGCACCAGGTGGTGCGCCATTAGTAAAAATTACTAATGGCGTGCTATTAATGGCGCACCACAGATGCGCCATTAATGGCCATACTAGGTGCGCCATTAGTAGGGGTTTTTCTAGTAGTGCCTGGCCGGACTACAGTCAGGAAGGTTGGGATACGGACGATGAAGGAATTCAAATCCCACCCACCACCCACTTTGTAGCCACTGTTGACGATTTAACCGACATGCTCAACTTTGACTCCGAAGACATCGATGGTATGGACGCCGATGCAGGAGACGATGAAGAACCAGCGCCTATCGGGCCCTGGAAAGCCACCTTGTCATATGACATATACATGGTGGACACCCCAAAAGAAGGAGATGGCGATGGAACAGCGGAGGATGACCCCTCCAAGAAACAGCCTAAGCGCCGGCGTCAGCGGCGCCGCTCAAAATCCCGCCAAAACAAATACGGGGATTCAAGCACGAGAGATAATAATACTCGAGAGAGCGGCAGACAGAGAGGTCGAGGACGATAATCATATGCCTCCCTCCGAAGACAAGGAAAGCCTCGACGACAACGAATTCGTCATGCTAGAGGATCCCGTCGAGCAAGAGCGTTTTCAACGCAGGCTTATGGCCACGGCAAGAAGCCTCAAGAAAAAACAGCAACAACTTAGTGCTGATCAAGATTTGCTAGTCGACAGATGGACTGAAGTCCTGGCGGACGAAGAGCATAAACTCGAAAGCCCCTCCAAGAGCTACCCAAGCCGTAGGTTGCTACCCCAATTAGAGGAGGAAGCACTTGATACGGCTGTCAGGACCCCGATCCAAAGCCACATCGATCTAGCATGTAACACATCATATCACTTTGCGGCCTCACGCACGGTATTCCCACGGGTGCCACCTTACCTGGCCCGGGACCGTTTGCGCCTTTTGGCTCACGTATATGATAGTGTCGCTAGCATCCATATGACAGAGAACCCGGGCCGACATGGCTAGTCATGAACCCAAAGCGGCACTAACCCATGGGGACAGGCATACATGAATCAACTTCGAGCATGTCGGTCAGCAGCATGCGAATCCGGGCTGTAGCACTGGGCTAACAGGACTCCGGTAACCCGGGCTGTAGCAGGCTAGGCAGGACTCCGGATGTCACCGCGTGACATTTCCCCGAAGGGACAGATATAGGAACGAAGTGAAACACATGCCGGCCAGTCAAGTGTCCTGAATAGTAGTGTTGGGCTAGTAGGACTCCGGTGAACCGGGCTGTAGCGGAGTACTATGGCTCATGGAAGCACTAGACTACATTTCCCCATAAGAGAGGCTGCCAAGGATAAACAACTAGATTGTCGGATCCCACACATACCAAGCATTTCAATCATACACACAATATGCTCGATATGTGTAAATACAACATGGCATCACAACATAACTCTACGACTCAAAGTATTATTCATTAGGCTCCGAGGAGCGAGATATTACAAACATGGGTCTCATGACCCAACATATAGAGCATACAAGCAACAAGCACATGCAGAAGCTTAACTTGTCTGAGTATAGACAACTACAAATGAAGAAGGCTGAGAAGCCTGACTATCTACCAGATCCTGCCGAGGGCACAAGATCGTAGCTGAGGTAACAAGCTAAACGTCGAAGTCCACCCGGAACTACTAGCGAGACAGACGTCTCTCTGCAAAACATAAAATAAGAAAATGTGAGTACAAATGTACCCAGCAGGACTTACATCAGAAATAGCTACATATGCATCCGTATTAATAAAAGGGGTGGTGGAGTTTGACTGCAGCAAGCCAGCTTTGACTCAGTGGCTAACATGAACTACGACTGCAAGTAACTCTTTTGAGGTGGCGCACACGAGTCCACATATTCACCATATCAATACACCACTATGGATCCGCTCCCGTCTCCCTACGAGAACGCCATCCATAGCACTCACGCTTATCTTGCGCATTTTAGAGTATCCACTTTCACTTGTCTATGAACTGTTATAAGCAACCCAGAAGTCCACTACCGCGGACACGGCTATTCGAATAGATCATTTATAACCCTGCAGGGGTGTACTTCTTCACACATCTTTCCACCACTTAGCGTCTGCACACGACATGTGCTCGGCAGACTTCAAGTGAAAGCCGACGTGGGTGTAGACCACGACCTAACTAACCACACAAGTCTCTAGTCCACGTTTATCGCCTATTCGGGTTCCATCCGCGAGGAGATCCGGCCGGAGTTTCGCTCATAGCCCCAAACGATGTGTGTAGGGTTCCCGCACCAAACGGGCGCTCGGTACACCGGACCACATGCCTACCGCAACACAGCCCACCCCTATGGTAAGCGCTGCATGCGGCCCCCAGCATACTACAAACACCAGAAACTACTTGCAACTCCTGGACAGAGGACGAGAGGGGTTAGTAAGTCGAGCGGGGTCATATTTCAGGGCCCAACATGTGGTAGTAGCTGTTTCATGGATCACAAATACGGAACTCAGTACCTGAGGACGGTTTCAATGAGACAACCCACCATGTACTCCTACATGGCCTCTCACCGCTACCTTTATCAAATCATGTTCACACACTTAGCTCACACAGTAGGACATGTTCATCACCATTCCAATTCATCTTTGATGAATCAGACCTGACTCAACTCTAAGCAGTAGCAGGCATGACAAACAAGCATGAATGAGTAGGCACATCAGGGCTCAAACAACTCCTACTCATACTAGTGGGTTTCATCTATTTACTGTGGCAATGACATGTCATGCAGAGGAAAAGGGGTTCAGCTACCGCAGCATGTAACAGTTGAATCGTTGTTGTCCTAATGCAGTAAAAGAGAGCAGGAGCGAGAGAGTGGGATTGTATCGGAATGAACAAGGATTTTTTTGCTTTCCTGGCACTTCTGAAGATAATATAGTTCTTCATTGGTGTCATCGATCTCATCGTCGAAACCACGTCTATCGAGAGGGGACAAATACCGGCAACAGAGAAGGAAACACAATCAATGCAATGCACAATATGATGCATGATCGTGACATATGAATATGCTATGATTTGAGTTAATGCAACTAGCAACAGGTTAAATGAAGTTGATTTGAACCCTATGTTCAAATTCAACTTCATATGTGAAGGTTTAAATGCCCTTTATATGATTTGGTCTAAACAGCAGCCATAAGTTGTTCTAACATGCATGAAAATTGTACAGATGGATAGACTAGATTTTTCTGATCATTTTTCATATATAATTTATTTCATTTGGAGTTACAGTTGATTTTCTATGATTTTTAGAAGTTTAGGCAATTTTTCTAGAATTTCCTGAATTATTTAAAATCCAGAAAATCATTTACTGCGCCACCATTGCGTCATGCTGTCCTCAGCAGGTCAACAGGCACCGTCCAGGTCAAATCTGACGTGTGGGGTCCACACCACCGTGACACAGTGTCATTTGTGTCGCTGATAGGTGGGCCCAGTCAACGGCCACATCAGCACGGTCAAAACTGACGCGTGGGGCCACTATGGTTAGTTAATCCTAAGAAGTAACTAAACCAAGTTTAATTAGGCCGCGGGGCCGGGCTGTCAGTGTCACTAAGTACTAACTAACTGCGATAACTAGAGCGCGGCTGCGTCGCTCGTCCCGGCGATTCCGGCAACGGGAGGAGGCGGGGTTGGGCTCGTTGGAACACCCGCAAAGCAGCGCGTCCAACAGTGGTGGTGGCAGGTGCTGGGGCGGCCGGAGATGACCGCGGCGAGATCAAAGGCGGCGGCCGGAGTTCGCATGACGACTGATTCGTCGCTGCGGTGTGCAAATCAACTGGTTCTTGATGCCTACGATACATACGCGTGCCCACAAACCCTTTGAACACGCTGGCACGACCGAAAAGTCGCCGGAGCAACTCCAGCAACGAGTCCGGGCGGCGGCGGGATTTGGCCATGGTGGGAGTCGCAGCTAGAGGGTGAGAGGAGCAGCGGGGTTAGGGGGTAAAGAGAGAGGAGCTCACGGCGGTTGCTACGGTGGCCTCGGCGAGCTCGCGGAGGGGATGATGAGGTCGTGCGGCCGCCGGCGATCTCAGGGTAGAGATGACGAAGATGGCGGGGTAGAGGGCGAGGCAGGGCGTCCGGCATCGTGCGAGATGACGGAGAGACGCGGGAGATGGAGGCGGAGCCCGTGGACTGCTCGGAGAGGCGAGGGGAGCTCGGTGGCCACGGAGACAGCGGGCAGCGGCGACGGTGGTGCTCGGCGCGAGAGGGAGAGAGGACCAGAGGAGGGGTGAGGCACGGGAGAGATCTCGAGGGGGTCGGGGAAGTTGCGTGGCGTCGCGGGGAGGGTCCAGAGCGACGAGGGGGCAGCCAGGCAGGGTGGAGGTGGCCGCACTGCGGTGCGCGCGCGCCGGTCACGCGCTCGTCCTTCTGGTAGAGGAGGAAGACGACAGGGAAGGAGGCGGTGGTGGGCTGGGCCGGCCACTTGGGCCGCCAGGTGGGCTGCAGAGGTAAGTCGAGGTAACTCTCTGCTCTTTGCTCTTTGCTTTCTGTTTTTGTTTTTCTATTTATTTGCCTCTGTTTTGAGCTTAGGAAAAATACCAAGGCATTTCCTAAAATCCTGAAAATATTCATCGGCACTTGCTGAATTATTTCAGTGGCCCAAAAATAGTTCCAACATTATTTGAGCATTTAAATTATTAATAGTGTTTAAATGCCCAAAGTCAAATAGCTTAAGATTTGATTCAAAAATCCAGGAATAGCCTATAAATATGTTCATCATTTTTGGAAGAGGTTTTCACCTTTAACAGAAATCATGAACATTTCCAAAGGGCATTCTGGGTTATTGAAAATATTTTTATTAAACCTAGTTAAATTTCGTTTGGTGCTAGGGTTTCAACAATCCCCATTTCAAATTTCTTTGGAATTTAAACATGATGGCATGGTGAACAAGCAAAGTCAAGCAAGGGCTGAACTGGGGCTGTGACAGCTCACCCCCACTAAACAAGAATCTCCTCCCGAGATTCAAGTCGTGAGGTAAGAAGAAAGGAGGTCACAAACTATCATGATCTTCTCGATCCAACTTGTACTTCATAAGAACGTTGATTCGATCATCATCCTTGTCTCGATGTCTTGCTCTGAGAACTCCAACCTACATGACAACAAGAGGAAAAGGAAAGCTCTAGAAGGATGGATCTTCTTGAAGACCGAACAACTCAGGATCAACTCATGGAGTGAGACATTGAAAACATCTCTCGAGCTGAGACATGGAGCATACATCCAGAGGGATGTAGTGAAACAGATGACGAAGATTCACTAGGTAGGAAACAGTTCCACACTAAAGAAGGTGGTGAACGGTTGTCAACGTAGGGAGGAGTTGAGTTATCATGATACCATAACGAGACATCTTAGAGGAGGTGACTCGTAGAATTATTCCCTTAAGTGGAAAAAATAATTACTTTTGATATGGAAATCATTGGAACTCTTCTTGCCAGCCTAAGGAAATATACAAACGTTCGTTTGAAGGAGTTCAAAGGAATGACATACTCGGACTAGGATGGACGATGTGGACTACCTTGTTGAAGACAACGTAATGGATGATTTTATTATCGTCGGAGAAGGATAGGACCCATGGTAAGTCCACTTTTGAAGATGATCCTGGACAACAACTATTGAGGTGCAAGCTGGGAACAAAATGCAAATGCTGGGAATGATTCTGGTAACTGGGGAAAAACTGAACAGTCGAGAGTGTTTCCAACGTTTCAATGGTTATGGAATCATCGAAGACATTGAGAGCACAAGGATCCCTAAGGAACAACTTCTATAATAAGTCGCACGAAATCCTCATGGAAAGATGGTCAAAGATACTACAATGACAGATCTTCCGGCTAGGTGTGTCGGCCAGAACATCAACCTTGTCCGGACCTACATCATAGGTCTTGGAAAAGTTCCAACCATCATATTTGCCGGAGATTCAGATCTGGTTGGTGTTAGGATATTCCAGACTCATCGGGTCTAGAAAGAAAAATGGAAGTTTGCAACACAAATCGACGAGATGACATTGCGAGATTCTCGGGGAGTGAACTACAATAGCAAGCTCCAAAACATGAGATGGTTCTGCTACATACATGTGAACACGTTGTCAAAGACAAGCATGACCACATAGTAGTCTTACAACGAAACACTACCGAGTTCAGGTGGGGAACCATCATCGAGGATAACGAAGTCCTAACATATGTCATGATTCTTAAGAAGGAGCTTCTTCTCCTTGAACAAATCAATCAGTGGCTTGAGGTGTTAGGAATTACACATGGAGTGGAGGTAGCGAGCCTATCAAACCATGAAATACTTCGCACATGCATGACTAACTTGGGATGATTCCAGAGGAAACAAAACAAACCCTTCTCCAATTCATGGCGGCAACTTACACCTTATGCACATGAACTTGGAGAAAGTGACTTCTTTCACCCAAACATATACTTCATGAACAGGACACGAAGATAATGCTTATAAAAGTTTCCAATGCTAGCTTTAATGTTCCACATGAATCATGGGGGAGACAAGATGCTCCTGATGGGCTCAACAACAACTCATCAAAATTTCCATATCACTGAACTTCCACCATCATGTGAACACGGTGATAGCATTGGTCAGACCCAAAGATGTAATGGTGTATGCTCGAAGGATCAACCACGAGTAAGACAACATTATGAACATCGTTGGTTCTGATTTGACTTGACGATAGCCCATACTCAAGTCAAAGTTTTGACAAGACAATAGATCCAACAACTGATCACGAGGAACAATTGGTGAAGATATCATCTTTCTTCCACACACACACACAAAAAGATATCCCCTAACGTAAACTAAGTCAGACAAGCTTTTATCTTCCAACTCTCCAAGTTGTTGTTTAGCTCAACCAACTAGCTCAGGGTATCCAACACAGATTCTTGGAGAAAGGGTGGTTTACAAGAAACCAACTTGATCACGAGCTCAACATAACAGTCAGGGGACAACCTAGTAATACTTCCGAGAAGATATTCGGAAAATCATGAACCACCGATATGTTACTAAGCTTGAGAACAACCTTGCTTTTCAGGGCAAGATGATATGATCAAAAGAGTGAGGGATTGACACAATCCTAACTCATTGATCGAGGAGTGCACCAGAAATAAGGACTAGGTAGCACGATCAATCTTAGGATGATGATTTGATAACCAACACGCTAAGAATGAGAATTTCGTCCATTTACTACCAAGCAACAGAGTTGCTAGGAGTATTGATTTCACACATCACGACTCACTTGTCGGCATTCCGATTAAAACAACATGGAATCAAGAAATGAACAATGATGGCAAGAGTATCACTACATCAAGAATTCATAAGAGAAGGTGCAATTCTCATGACGTTCCTGACGTAAAAGTGGGTAATACTTCAGGGTAGAACAGAATCAAAGCTTGATTGCATTTGATCCGCGGAATACAACTGCTTTGACCCAATCCTAGAAATGGATGAGGTACTGGAGTTTGTTTCTCCTAGTCATTACAGAGCAGAATGGCTTGACGGACCACAAGAATAAAAGGGCATCGATGAACACAAATGTACCCATACTCTTGGCTATCAACTGATAGAGGATGGTCGGTGTCGGTGTCAAAACCGGCGGATCTCGGGTAGGGGGTCCCGAACTGTGCATCTAGGCCGGATGGTAACAGGAGGCAGGGAACATGATGTTTTACCCAGGTTCGGGCCCTCTTGATGGAGGTAAAACCCTACGTCCTGCTTGATTAATATTGATGATATGGGTAGTACAAGAGTAGATCTACCGCGAGATCAAGGAGGCTAAAACCCTAGAAGCTAGCCTATGGTATGATTATTGTATATGGAGTTGATTGCCTATGGACTACAACCCTCCGGTTTATATAGACACCGGATAGGTTTAGGGTTACATAGAGTCGGTTACAACGGCAGGAGATCTTGAATATCCACATCGCCAAGCTTGCCTTCCACGCCAAGGAAAGTCCCATCCGGACACGGGACGAAGTCTTCAATCTTGTATCTTCATAGTCCAGGAGCCCGGCTGAAGGTATAGTCCGGCTACCCGAACACCCCCTAATCCAGGACTCCCTCAGTAGCCCCTGAACCAGGCTTCAATGATGACGAGTCCGGCGCGCAAATTGTCTTCGGCATTGCAAGGCGGGTTCCTCCTCCAAGTCCTTCATAGAAGATTGTAAACACCAAGAGTAGTGTCTGGCTCTGCAAAATAAGCTTCCACATATTGCCATAGAGAGAATAATATTAACACAAATCAAATCTGCTGACGTATTCCGCAGTGCGTCATCACACTACGGCCAAGTCCTTTACTCGAATCATTTTCACTTTTCCACCTCAGCGTGTTTGCGAGGCAGTTTCCTTGGCACGTCTTGTCAAAGCAGAGATTGTGTACCCCCCTTTTACGGGATTCTCATAAATACGGACGTGGGTAACCCAATCGTGTCCGTTATCACGGCGCTTGGGAGGCAAGCGAGTTTTACTAGGCTGGTGGGGACGCACAACCGCATCCGCCCATATAAGGGGATAAGGATCCACCTTTTTACCTACGCCTTCTTCCTCCTTTGCCTATCCATCTCCTGCGCACTCGAGGTCCAGCGCCCAAGCCCGCACTTCCCACCTCAACCTTCTCCAGCAATGTCCGGAGCGGGAGGCAAGTGGATGGTCTCCTCCACCACGGAGGGCCAAGTCAAGAAGCTAAGGAAGGCCAGATACCTGTCCAAGGACATCGCGCACCGGCTTCCCGAAAAGGGGTAGCTTCTCCCCACCCCAAGGCCCCATGAGAGGGTAGTATTTCTCCCCCACTTCATCCGCGGACTGGGTTTTCCACTCCACCCATTTGTCCGGGGGCTCATGTTCTACTACGGCCTAGATTTCCATGATCTAGCCCCGAACTTCATCCTCAACATCTCGACGTTTATCTTCGTGTGCGAGGCCTTTCTCCGCGTCCGCCCTCATTTCGGCCTCTGGCTAGAGACCTTCAACGTCAAGCCCAAGGTGGTGCGCGGCAGCCAGGCGGAGTGCGGAGGCGCCATGGCGGGCAAGATGGCCAACGTCCTATGGTTCGAGGGCTCTTTTGTGGAGACCCTAAAGGGATGGCAATCCGGGTGGTTTTACATCACCGAGCCGCGCGATCCGAAATGGACCGCAGCCCCCGAGTTCCGATCCAGACCCCCCACGTGGCTTGTGTCCTGGAAAGAGATGGGCCTGTCGTGGGGTGATGAAAAAGAGGTGACCGGATTGCAAACATGCATCCAGTCCCTTGTGAACAAGCCAATCCGGCTTGTTAATGTAATCCAGGTTATGCTTGTCCGCCGGATCCTCCCGTGCCAACAACAGGATTTTAATCTGTGGGAGTTCGACCCGGCGCAGCATCAAACCCTCAGTAGGCTCTTTGACACGATGTATGAAGGCGCCAGGAAGATGCTATTCAAGGGCGCCGAGGCTCCCGCATCCGTTTCCGAGGAACGCGGATACAGCTCGCAGCGTCACGCTAGCGAGGTAAGCCATCTACACCTTTTACAGGATGTTAAGCTTTTTTCATAGTTTGACTCTATGCTGGACCTAAACTCCCTTACCTTTGACAGGCTTGGCGGGCGATATCCGGACCGATTAACTGTCAGGCTCCGCTGCCCGAAGACCCAGCTCGAGCTCTACTAGTGAAGTTGCTGGCTCCGGCGCCTTATGTGGTGCCGGAGAAGAAGGCCAAGAAGAAGAAGACCACGGGGACTCGAAAGAGTGCCCGCAACATGGTGGTGTCGGACTCGTCATCTGACGAGTCCGAGACGCCCTCCTCCCTTGAAAACGAGGAGGAGGAAGAAGAAGACTCTCCCCCCCAGCGGATAGAGGAGAGAAGAGGAAGGCCGCCCCAACGGGGGAGGCCGAGGGGTCTAGGAAAAGGAAGACCCCTCCGCCGGACTACGCCCCCGACGCCGAAGAGGGCGAAGAGGAGTGGCCAAACAGGGCCAAGCGTCCGGCGAAATCGTAAGTTCGGATATCAGAGTAACTCATGATGTTCCTTTGTTGCACAACTTTCCCTAATGTCGAATGTAATTATGCAGTCCGCCCCGGGCCGAAGTCGATGAATTGTCGGGCGGCTCCCTGGACTCATTGGACATGAACTCAGTTCCACCCGTTGTCTCCCCCCGCACTGTAGACGACGCCGAAGTGGCGTCGCGACAAGCTCCGGGGCAGGAGGAGGTGGTCCCGGAGGAGCCGCAAGGCAACCTCCCGGACTCCAAGAGTGAAGGGGACAAGACCCCCCAGGGCTCCAAGTCCGGCTTTGAGCCGGACACCGCACCGGAATCTACAACAGTTCCGTACAGCGGTAGGCGAACTCCTTCCAAGAGGAGTAAGCCTTCTGAGACGGCAGCCTCCGTCCAACCAGAGGTGCCGGACAATCTGCTGGAGGTGCTTGACGGCGCCTCCATCGACGAGGAGCACCATACTATTATGAGTATGGTGATCCAGAAGGTTCAGTCCGCCAAGAGCGGACTGAGTGAAGCTTGCGCTAGCCTTCTAACAGGCTTCGAGGTAAGTAAAAATATGTAAAAATATAACCGCATAGACAGTAGCCCCTGATGCTCTGTTTGGCGTTCAGAAAGAAAAGCCGAATAGAGGATCTATTAAATTTCGCAGGAGTCTAACAACAAAGAGTCAATATGCGTATGCAGGCTTCGCTGCTAGCCACCGCCGCACTGACTGCGGAGGTGGGTGCCCTGAAATAGGGCCTCGAGCGGACCGAGCAAGAGCTCGGCCTTGCCAAACGGCAGCTCGAGGAGAAAGAAGGTAAGAAATACCTTACAGAAAAAGTGCCTATAAAAAGACGTGATTGCAAAAAATAACAGGATTGTACTGCTTATTGTAGGGGCCACGACTGAGGTGGCGACCCTTAAGTAGGCGCTGTCCGAGGCCGAAAAGAAAACGGCCGCGGAGTGCATCGAGCGAGAGAAACTTGAGGCCCAGGTCGGTGAGGTGCAGCAAGAGCTTCCGGCTCTCATGAAAAAACATGAGAGTTTGGAGCTTGAGTCCAAGACGCAAGCGTCCGAGCTCGCGGCGGCCCTTGAGACTGCCAAGTCTGCCAAGGCCGAAGCCCAAAAGGCCCTCCAAGAGTTGGAGGAGATGAAAAAGATAGCAGCGGGTAAGGCATTCTTTATGCAAAGCAGAAGTATAAAAGTAAAGTACTTGTTACTTACCCGAATCCGGAGCTCTCCAGGGGCATTCGCAGTTCTTCCTCGCAGTGTATCCGACGCTGCCGCATTTTATGGAGCCGAAGAGGGCAGCTCGACGGAGAAGGTGTTCTGGTCTCAGTATGCTGAGGCCGGACACCCTGTGCCCTTGAGCGACCAGCTGAAACAGCTGGTCGAGCTCCACAAGGCGACCGAACAGGCCATGAAGGGCTTCATAGTTCGACTGTGGCCCGGAGAGGCCCTGCCTGGGAGCTACTTCGGGCTGGTGTGGCGACTGGTGGAGGCCTGTCCAAGGCTCGAGGTCATCAAGCGCTCCGTCTGCATTGAAGGTGCCCGTAGGGCCCTTGCCCGTGCAAAGGTGCACTGGGGTAAGCTGGACGGTGAGAAGCTTGTGAGGGACGGGCCGCCGCCGGGGAAGGAGCATCGCAAGCCCGAGAACTACTATAAGGATGTTCTAGCGGGTGCCCGCCTTGTGGCGGATGAATGTACCAAGGATGTAATTTTTGAATGAACTCGCTCGTGTTTATCCTGTGCGCTGAAAACTTGTTCATAGGCGCCAAGCAATGCTTGTTGAGTTTAAAATATTACTTTCTGTGCGGCCATTTATCAAAAAATTGAGAGATGGCCAGTCTTCGGCTTCTGCCCCCTTGCCACTAGTGCCGGGGTGTTCGGGATAAACCTGAGCGCTCTTTTTCCCATAGTTAGGTCCTTCGAGGGAGGCGCTCAGCACAACGAACCAGGCAATCGGACTATAATGCTTGAACACTCTCACTTAGCCATAGAACTCTATAATTTTAAATTTCGGCGAAGCCCCTAGTTCGGAAGACCGAGTTCGGGGCGCTATCCACGCCTTGGCCGGACAAAGCCAGCTCCTCGCTCGAAGCGGCATAAGCCTTTAGGGACTCAAAAAACCTCTCGAACAGCGACCGGTCTCTCGCCACATCATGATAGTCAGTTTTAGCTTTCTCCACTGAGGTGCTTAACCGAGCTCAACCGGGGCACAATCGAGTGGTTCTCCTAGTGGTACCTTAGCCGATATAGCGGAACGTAAGGCACCAAAACATAGGAGCCGGGCAAACCCAACTATTGACCCAAATCATGATTCGGAGCTGATGCATATAGTGCTATAAGTTCGGGGTGCCGCACTTGTGAAAGTGTACGGACTTCTCATACCATTATGAGGGGTACTGAAGCCCCTGGCGTGTTTGCCGTACCATGGTGTACGAGTGCAATCATGTCATTTAATAAACATATATGTGAAAAGAAGATAATGCAAAAAATAGACAGAAAGCTATGCATTGTTTATAGAGAGGCTATTTATCAAAGCCGAACGATACAAATAGTGCGGTAAGCAAAAGATATTGGACTATTTAATATGTCCTGACCAGGGGTAGGCCGTGGAATTGTATTTAAAACAGGTATACCGCTCGTAACAGAGACCACCTGGGACTTCCATAATGCGGCATGGCTTGTCTGCCTCCCTGGATCTTGCATCGTTTGTGCGACAGTCGAATTGCCGAACAGGTTGTCCGAAGTAAGGAGTCCTGAAAGTAAGAAAAAAATTAAAAAAGGAAGCCGGCAGCCCCTAGTACGTTTTAAGCCGTATTTTGGGCATGTCGTTATTGTGCCCCTTCCCCTGTCCCCATGGTATTTCAAGGGCATAGTTATGTATGCGAGGTACTGGTTTCGCTATGTCATGAGAGCTGGGGTTGGGGCCGCATTGCTATGCTTGCTCAAAGTGTGCTAGGCGGTCCTGCTGTGGGTTACTCCGGGCGCGCTTGGCAGTGTCTGGCTTTTTAACAGCCGGACTGGAGAATTTCCTGAGAAGGCTACTTTGTACCGCCGCTGCGAGAGCCGCCGTGTGCTCCTCCGTACGGAGGGAGCGTTCGGTGTTTCCGTTGACCGTGATTACTCCTCGAGGGCCTGGCATCTTGAGCTTGAGATATGCGTAGTGCGTCACTGCATTGAACTTTGCAAATGCGGTTCGTTCGAGCAGGGCGTGATAGCCACTGCGAAACGGGACTATATCGAAGATTAACTCTTCGCTTCGGAAATTGTCCGGGGATCCGAAGACCACGTCAAGTGTTACTGAGCCTGTACAGTTGGCTTCTACACCTGGTATAATGCCTTTAAAGGTCATTTTTGTGGGCTTAATCCTTGAGGGATCTATGCCCATTTTCCGCACTGTATCCTGATAAAGCAGGTTCAGGCTACTGCCGCCGTCCATGAGGACTCTTGTGAGATGAAATCCGTCGATGATTGGGTCGAGAACCAATGCGGCGAAGCCGCCATGATGGATGCTAGTGGGATGGTCCCTTCGATCAAAAGTGATCGGGCGGGAGGACCATGGGTTGAACTTTGGGGCGACTAGCTCCATCGCGTATACGTCCCGTAGCACACGCTTCTGCTCCCGCTTGGGAATGTGGGTTGCGTATATCATGTTCACCGTCCGCACTTGTGGGGGAAAGCCCTTCTGTCCATTGTTGTTCGGCGGCTTGGGCTCCTCCTCGTCGTCGCTGTGCAGCCCCTTGTCTCTATTTTCGGCCCTTAACTTGCCTGCCTGCTTGAACACCCAACAATCCCTGTTAGTGTGATTGGCTGGCCTTTCGGGGGTGCCATGTATCTGGCACAAGCGGTCGAGTATTCGGTCCAAACTGGATGGGCCCTGAGTATTCTTTTTGAATGGCTTTTTCTGCTGACCGGATTTATAGCCTTTGAATCCGGCATTGACTGTCATGTCTTCATTGCTGTCGCTGCTAATGCGGCGTTTTTTCTTATTCCGACGTGTCCTGCCACTTTTGTCCTTGGTATCCGAATTACCAGGGTTCTTTGATAAGTTGTTACTGCGAGCGAGCCAGATGTATTCTCTCGCGCAAAAGCGGGTCATGAGTGTCGTGGGGGCTGCCATAGATTTCGGCTTTTCCTGTCCCAGGTGCTGGGCGAGCCATTCGTCGCGGATGTTATGCTTGAAGGCTGCTAGGGCCTCTGCGTCCGGACAGTCGACTATTTGGTTTTTCTTTGTTAGGAAGCGTGTCCAGAATTGTCTGGAAGATTCCTCTGGCTACTGAATTATCTGGCTTAAGTCGTCGGCATCTGGTGGTCGCACATAAGTGCCCTGGAAGTTGTCGAGGAATGCGGCTTCCAGGTCCTCCCAAGAACCGATTGAGTCTACTAGCAAGCTGTTAAGCCAATGCCGGACCGGTCCTTTAAGTTTGAGCGGGAGGTATTTGATGGCGTGTAGATCATCGCCGCGTGCCATGTGGATGTGAAGGAGATAATCCTCGATCCATACCGCCGGATCTGTTGTGCCATCGTATGATTCGATCTTTACGGGGTTGAAACCCTCTGGGATTTTATGATCCATTACTTCATTCGTGAAGCATAGCAGGTGTGTGGCGCCTCTGTACTTGGCTATATCACGACGCAGCTCGGAAGAGCTATGTCTGTTGTGTTCGGCCCGGCTGGATTTGTAGTATCCGGAGTGAAGATCATCGTCACGTGCCGTAGGGCGCCTGCACGATCCGTAGATTGATCTTGTTTGTCTTGCCTTATCCTCCAGTACGCCTCGCAGGTCTGGCGCATTTTCCCGTGCCTTAGTTGAGCGGCGTCGGGGCATGGCTTGGGTGGAGGGCCGAGAGGCCTCTCTGTCGCGGCCGCGAGGTGGCCGGTCTGCCATGTCATGCGCTGGCGATGTAGGTGCTTCCTCCTCTGATTGGGGTAGTGGCCTGCGCTTTGGGTAACTCTTGGAAGGGCGTTCGAGTTCATACTCTTCGGCCACAAGGACTTTAGTCCATCTGTCAGCTAGCAAATCTTGGGCGGCTCTAAGCTGTTGCTGCTTTTTCTTGAGGCTGCTTGCCGTGGCTAAAAGCCTGCGTTTGAAACGCCCTTGCTCGGCGGGGTCTGATGGTATGACGAATTCATCGTCATCGAGGCTTGCCTCGTCTTCGGAGGGAGGCATATAGTTATCATCCTCGACTTCTCGGTCTGCCGCTCTCTCATGAGGGATGGCTTCTCCATCTTCCTGTGCCGAATCTTGCTGAGGTGGGTGTTCTTCGGCGCTATCCGGGGTAGTATTATCTCCCGTGCCGGAATCACTGTTTTTGCTTTGGCGGGATTTAGAGCGGCGCCGCTGTCGCTGGCGCTTTGGCTGTTTCTTGGGGGTGTCATCCCCCACTGTTCCATCGCCATCTCCATCTTTTGGAGTATCCACCATATATATGTCATATGACAAGGTGGCCTTCCAGCGCCCTACAGGTGCTGGTTCCTGTTCGCCTCCTACATCGTCGTCCATACCATCGATGTCTTCGGAGCCGAAGCCAAGCATGTCAGTTAAATCGTCGACAGTGGCTACAAAGTGGGTGGTGGGTGGGCTTTGAATTTCTTCATCGTCCGTATCCCATCCTCGCTGACAGTAATCCGGCCAAGGCTCTCCTGATAAAGAGAGAGACTTAAGAGAATTCAGGATGACGCCAAAAGGCGAGTGCTGAAAGATGTCTGCGGCGGTGAACTCCATTATCGGCGCCCAATCGGATTCGATCGGCAGGGGCGCGGGGGGTTCGGAGTTCGGAAAGGAGTCCGGATTCTCGGAGTCACGGATCATGCAGAGTGCGGGGCTAGCGTTCGGCTAGATCGCCTTTGAGATCGAAGCCCCCGAGGTGACGTCCAACCGCTCATCCTCGATTGGCGCAATAGGCTCCGAGTTAGGGGTCGGAACTGATGCGTGTGCGGCCTCCAGGACACTGTCTGGAGGCAGAGCTAGATCATGCCCCTCGAGATAGTGTGGCGGGCTTGGCCGTGGCTCGAACCCGTCAAAGATCAAATCTCCGCGGATGTCAGCCGTGTAATTTAAGCTTCCAAACCTGACTTGATGGCTAGGGGCGTAGCTTTCGATCTGCTCCAAGTGGCCAAGGGAATTGGCCCGCAGAGCGAAGCCGCCGAAGATGAAGATCTGTACGGGGAGAAAGGTCTCACCCTGGACCACATCATTGTTGATGATCAAAGGAGCCATCGGGCCTAAAGGCGACGACACAGAGGAACTCTTAATGAAAGCACCAATGTCGGTGTCAAAACCGGCGGATCTCGGGTAGGGGGTCCCGAACTGTGCGTCTAGGCCAGATGGTAACAGGAGGCAGGGAACATGATGTTTTACCCAGGTTCGGGCCCTCTTGATGGAGGTAAAACCCTACGTCCTGCTTGATTAATATTGATGATATGGGTTGTACAAGAGTAGATCTACCGCGAGATCAAGGAGGCTAAACCCTAGAAGCTAGCCTATGGTATGATTGTTGTATATGGAGTTGATTGCCTACGGACTACAACCCTCCAGTTTATATAGACACTGGATAGGGTTAGGGTTACATAGAGTCGGTTACAATGGTAGGAGATCTTGAATATCCGCATTGCCAAGCTTGCCTTCCACGCCAAGGAAAGTCCCATCCGGACACGGGACGAAGTCTTCAATCTTGTATCTTCATAGTCCAGGAGTCCGGCTGAAGGTATAAGTCTGGCTACCCGAACACCCCCTAATCCAGGACTCCCTCGGTCGGGATACAACTGAAGATGGACAACTCAAGGAGCATATAACTTTCTGAGTTGTGGATGCATAGATTAGTATGTCGAACCAAGTTCAATGGGTTTCTTCCGGATAATCCATGCAGAGAGGTAGGACTGGCAGATCCACAATGTAGAATGGAGAACTCCTCAAGAGCACTCTTATTGTGATCTTTTGGTTCAAAAGCTTTTGCCATATTGGTTCATGGTATTGGAAGAAGTAAATACCACGGACCTCGAGAACTAATGCAAGGTTACTAATATCCTAAAGGAACTAGCAAACACTATCGACATGAGGTAAGTAGGGTGAATCTCGGGTTCAAACCCAGGGGTAGAATGCCTACTACTAAGTAGCATCGCGGGATGCTTTCGAGAATGTTGGCCAGAATTATCACACCGGGAACACAAGACATGGCTAGATTACTAGGTGACTCCCTAAAACACCTAGGGTCATAATAATAGCTACAACATATATGTCGAGGCAGCAGAGTATCTCAACTCACCGATTAGTGTGATTAACCTGGCCCAAAGGAACGTCGGTAACGGGAAGAAGGAATTTGCAAATGCATTAGACTAGTTAGAAACCTGGGACGACTCGGACAGCATAACGGTTGTAAATGCTCAAAAAGATTTTAGACCTCCTGCAAAATAGTGGCATGACCACTCAGAAGCACAATAACAAGATTCCAAGACCAACTATGAACACACGAAAGTAGTAGAAACTGAACTAAGACTTGAAACTATCAATTCTATAAGTCTATGGATTAGTAACACATCATCCTGATACATAGATGAGAAGGCCTAGTTCTTAATCCCCGTAGAAGAGAAGAGGTTGACTCAGATCAGAAGGCATGAGGTATAAGGAGTAAAAAGAGCCTTACGTTCCCTTCCACAATCAATTCCCTTATATAACTAAAGCATTTCTAGACTCAACTTCGACCAATTTGGCTTGGAAATCCTGCAGGCAGTCAGGCTCTGATACCAACGCTGTCAAGACCCCGATAATAAGCCACATCGATCTAGCATGTAACACATCATATCACTTTGTGGCCTCACGCACGATATTCCCACGGGTGCCACCTTACCTGGCCCGGGACCGTTTGCGCCTTTTGGCTCACGTATATGATAGTGTCGCTAGCATCCATATGACAGAGAACCCGGGCCGACATGGCTAGTGGTCAACCCAAAGCGGCACTAACCCATGGGGACAGGCATACATGAATCAACTTCGAGCATGTCGGTCAGCAGCGTGCCAATCCGGGTTGTAGCACTGGGCTAACAGGACTCCGGTAACCCGGGCTATAGCAGGCTAGGCAGGACTCCGGATGTCACCGCATGACATTTCCCCAAAGGGACAGACACAGGAACGAAGTGAAACACATGCCGGCCAGTCAAGTGTCCTGAACAGTAGTGCTGGGCTAGCAGGACTCCGGTGAACCGGGCTGGAGCGGACTACTATGGCTCATGGAAACACTAGATTACATTTCCCCATAAGAGAGGCTGCCAAGGATAAACAACTAGATTGTCGGATCCCACACATACCAAGCATTTCAATCATACACACAATATGCTCGATATGTGTAAATACAACATGGCATCACAACATAACTCTACGTCTCAAAGTATTATTCATTAGGCTCCGAGGAGCGAGATATTACAAACATGGGTCTCATGACCCAACATACAGAGCATACAAGCAACAAGCACATGCAGAAGCTTAACTTGTCTGAGTATAGACAACTACAAATGAAGAAGGCTGAGAAGTCTGACTATCTACCAGATCCTGCCGAGGGCACAAGATCGTAGCTGAGGTAATAAGCTAAATGTCAAAGTCCACCCAGAACTACTAGCAAGACTGACGTCTCTCTGCAAAACATAAAATAAGCAAATGTGAGTACAAATGTACCCAGCAAGACTTACATCAGAACTAGCTACATATGCATCGGTATCAGTAAAAGGGGTGGTGGAGTTTGACTGCAGCAAGCCAGCTTTGACTCAGTGGCTAACCTGAACTACGACTGCAAGTAACTCTTTTAAGGTGGCGCACACGAGTCCACATATTCACCAGATCAATACACCACTATGGATCCGCTCCCGTCTCCCTACGAGAACGCCATCCATAGCACTCACGCTTATCTTGCGCATTTTAGAGTATCCACTTTCACTTGTCTATGAACTGTTATAGGCAACCCAGAAGTCCATTACCGCAGACACGGCTATTCGAATAGATCATTTATAACCCTGCAGGGGTGTACTTCTTCACACATGTTTCCACCACTTAGCGTCTGCACACGACATGTGCTCGGCAGACTTCAAGCGAAAGCCGACGTGGGTGTAGACCACGACCTAACTAACCACACAAGTCTCTAGTCCAGGTTTATTGCCTATTTGGGTTCCATCCGCGAGGAGATCCGGCCGGAGTTTCGCTCACAGCCCCAAACGATGTGTGCAGGGTTCCCAAGACACCGAACGGGCGTTCCGTACACCGGGCCACGTGCCTACCACAACGCAGCCCACCCCTATGGTCAGCGCTGCTTGCGGACCCCAGCATACTACAAACACCAGAAACTACTTGCAACTCCTGGACAGAGGACGAGAGGGGTCACTAAGTCGAGCGGGGTCATATTTCAGGGCCCAACGTGTGGTAGTAGCTGTTTCATGGATCACAAATACAGAACTCAGTTCCTGAGGACAGTTTCAATGAGATAACCCACCATGTACTCCTACATGGCCTCTCACCGCTACCTTTACCAAATCTTGTTCACACACTTAGCTCACACACAGTAGGACATGTTCATCACCATTCCAATTCATCCCTGATGAATCAGACTTGACTCAACTCTAAGAAGTAGCAGGCATGACAAACAAGCATGGATGAGTAGGCACATCATGGCTCAGACAACTCCTACTCATACTAGTGGGTTTCATCTATTTACTGTGGCAATGACAGGTCATGCAAAGGAAAAGGGGTTCAGCTACTGCAGCATGTAACAGTTGAATCGTTGTTATCCTAATGCAGTAAAAGAGAGCAGGAGCGAGAGAGTGGGATTGTATCAGAATGAACAAGGGGTTTTTTACTTGCCTGGCACTTCTGAAGATAATCTAGTTCTTGATTGGTGTCATCGATCTCATCTTCGATACCACGTCTATCGAGAGGGGACAAATACCGGCAACAGAGAAGGAAACACAATCAATGCAATGCACAATATGATGCATGATCGTGACATATCAATATGTTGTGATTTGAGTTAATGCAACTAGCAACAGGTTAAATGAAGTTGGTTTGAAGCCTATGTTCAAATTCAACTTCATATGTGAAGGTTTAAATGCCCTTTATATGATTTTCTCTAAACAGCAGCCATAAGTTGTTCTAACATGCATGAAAATTGTACAGATGGATAGACTAGATTTTTCTGATCATTTTTCATATATAATTTATTTCATTTGGAGTTACAGTTGATTTTCTATGATTTTTATAAGTTTAGGCAATTTTTTTGGAATTTCCTGAATTATTTAAAATCCAGAAAATCATTTACTGCGCTAGCATTGCGTCATGCTGACCTCAACAGGTCAACAGGCACCGTCCAGGTCAAATCTGACGTGTGGGGTCCACACCACAGTGACACAGTGTCATTTGTGTCGCTGACAGGTGGCCCTGTGACACCCCAAGATTTTAACTTTGTTTTTTAATTAAAATTTTGCCAGGAGATTAAAACTTTTATTTTCTGGGCTCCGTTTTGATTTTTTTGAACCAATTTTCTCCCTTGTTATTATGGAGTTTTTCCCCCAAAAGTGAAAACTTTTCAAATACGTTATTGGACTTGTTTAACCTCTCAAGAAAAACTCTTCTTTTATTAGTAGAACTAATTACATAATTAATATGCTTGATTTTTATTCTCCTGAGAAATGGTTTTCCAAGGTTATATGGCCATATTTGAACTACAACCATTTGATAAATTCACTTAAAGTTCCAACCAAAATTTGGAGATGTCATGTGATGTTTTTAAATCACTTTTATGCAAAAATATCTTTTATTCATGTAATATTTTGAGATCTGCATCAATTTTTCTTCTCTGGTCCAGAGTGCAATTTTGCACTACAACCCATTTAAATATTTCTTTCTAGCCTCCACCAAAATTATGGGATGTTGGTAGTAGCTTATGATTCAACTTTATGCAAAAACCCAATGATGTTATTTGAAGTTTTTGAGTGAATCAACCTCATTTTCATTCTGTTCCAACAAGTCCAACCCATTTTTGGATTTTATTTCATTTATTCTATTCCCCAAAAACAATTCTGTCAATTATTTTAAGCCTAGGTGATTTGCAAAGCAAGTACCTAATTTCCTTTGAGTTTTGATCTCAAACCAACTCCTCTGGATAGTACTTAGAACCCACAACCTAGAACCATCAAGATCCACTCTTCTTCTTTTTCAAAATTTTCAAGTTTCAGCCTCTGCAACTTTGGACCAGATTTGTCAAATTTGGTGAAATTCATATCTTCTCTTCTCCAAAAATTCTACCAAAATTCAGGCAGCCTCCAGGTGCAATGAGAGGCCACCCCACCAAAATTCAGGTCAAGGAAAGTTCTCCACATGCCAAAATCATTTCGTCGAACACCTGGCCGGCACTGTTACTGTGCACTTTCTGTAAAATTTAGAGTTTCAGAGTTTTACAGTGTCGTTTTTCGTCAGGGACTTGTCATTGATCAACTGTGCGCCTTGGCGCATTGCGCTCGGCCTCTCCTCCCTGGCCAGAGCACCGCACGCCCCCTTGGACGGGCACATGTGTCGGTGGCGGCGAGCATCGCCGGAGTTGGCAGCTTCTGTGGTGGCAAAGCCACCCGTGGCAGCCGAAAGGAGACAGCGCCAGCTCGCAACGCCGTTCGGCGCCGCCCAACGCTCCCCTGCCCTCCGCGTGGCCTCATGCATGCCAGCTCACCCCGCAGCACCGTCGCCGTGGCCCGGCAGGCACAGGGCGCGCCCTCTGCCGCCGACGGGCCCGCGCCGCCCCGTTCCGTTGAATCCACCCAGGGCTCCTAATCCAAGCTCGTTTAGTGCCAAAACAGAACCAGTGGACCTCCACATTGTTGCCCAACCTCCTAAACTCCCCGACCAAGCACTGCGCCGCTGTAACCATCGCCAGAGATCCCCGTTCACGGCCACCGCCTCGGATTGCCTATAAAAAGAGGTCCCGAGCTCACTCTCAAGCACGCACCACCACTGCACCCCACCAACACCCCGCCAAGCCACTAGGAGGACCTCGAGGAGGTATCCTCCCCCAACCCCGGCCGCCCCGATCCTCCTCGGCCACCAGCTCAGTCCACTCCGGTGAGGCCATCCCCGCCGCCCAGACCTCGTCAGTTGTCTCCTCGAGCACCCAGTGATCTAACCCAGGCTTCAATTTGACCTCCGCAGCCCTCCCCGACGAGATCCAACTCCACCCGAGCCGCCGTCCGCCGGAGCAAGGACCGTCGTCGACGTGGTGCTCGCCGACGACCACCACCACCACCCACCGACGCGGAAGGACACGCTGAGCACATAGGTACTCTCCGATCCTCCTAACTCGCCGTGGATCGCCGCCGGCGACCACCGCAGCTCTCGGGCGCCGACGAGCTCTGTTTCTTCTCCATTTGAAAATTCAAATCCGACGGGTGGGAACCCCCTGTCAGTCTCTCTTTTCTTTTAAACGAAACGTTTTCTGAAAACGCATTCGGGCAAATACGCTTTCAGTCTGAAGCGTTTTTGTGATCTTTTTCTGTTCAGCCCCTTGAGAAGTTTCTGTTTCATTACCTTGTCTTGCCTTGCATGCATGCCGGAAAGGAACCCAGGAAAGTCTCTGCCTTTGGTAGGCGTGAGCTTGTCGCCGGTCTCCGTCGGGACGGTTATGTCCGGTATGGCATAGTAAGGTATAATGGGTGGTGATTCTGTTGGTTGAAATATATTTGTTATACATGTCATGCAGGGAATTCATAAACCTCCTGAGTCGACCGTAGATCAAGTCTTGTTCTAGTAACCCCCATACTTGTTTTGTACTACCACTTGTCCCTGCCGCAGGTAGGGTACGGTTCAGTAAGTCGTCAACCCCTTTCAAGCACACACTGTACAGAGAGGCCATGGTGGAAGGTACCGGTTGTAGCCAGTAGGCATGCCACCTGGTCCGGGGGCATGGGTGTTTCCGGTAGGGACCGAGAGGGGGGCACCCCTTAGAGCGCGCGATAGAAATTTGATCCCATGCTACGCGAGGTTGTAGCCTCCCCACTTAGAGTTTTGCTTAACAGGTGTCATGGGTGATTCCAGACACGAGTAAAGTTAAGCTGGTGTGTGCAAGTCAGGCGTGTTTTCAACTAAAAGACCATAGACGGAATTAGTTCCGATGAACTAAAGAAATCCGTTACTCGTGGGTAAAGAGTACACCCTCTGCAGAGATATTAAACCTATTCGAATAGCCGTGTCCATGGTTAAGGACTACAGTCTGGGATGGGTCAAGTGTCGGTCTTAGTGTCAGTCTTCGGAGGAGAAACTACTAAACCCGAATATTGATTATGACTTGTGATATATGATGGTTATGATTATTATCATTGAGAACTAACCGTTTGCATTGTTTGAAATAATGAATATCCCTGGGACGGTACCACCTCCTAGATATTCACTATGATTATGTTTATATATAAGCCCTTTAGGTGGCGTCGCTCAGACGCCCGAGTGTGGCATGTTTGTTATTTCATTTTCGTATAAGACCTTTATGTGGCGTCGCTCAGACGCCCGACTGTGGCAGGTTTGTTATTTCATTTACTTACAAGCCCTTTATGTGGTGTCGCTCAGACGCCCGACTGTGGCATGCTTGTTATTTTATTTACTTCATAAGCCCTTTATGTGGTGTCGCTCAGACGCCCGACTGTGGCATGCTTGTTATTCTATTTACTTCATAAGCCCTTTATGTGGTGTCGCTGAGACGCCCGACTGTGGCATGCTTGTTATTTATTTACCTTATAAGCCCTTTATGTGGTGTCGCTAAGACGCCCGATTGAGGCATGCTCACTTTTACTATCCTTTCGAGACGTCGCTTCAGACGTCCGATCGGTGCATTTTATTACTATTCTGTCATTACATATTCCTGTTGCATATAAATAACCTGCTTGCATGCATCGGGATTTTATTTTCATGACAGACGTTATGATTATAGAATATTTTCAGAGCATGATTATCGTTTGCTATATTATACCCGTGTTCATTATGTTTGCGAGTACATTCAAAAGTACTCACTGGCTTGTCCCTGGCTATTGTCTTGGCCAGATTGCTTGCTTGGAGAGGAGCATTGCAGTGACAGCCCCGGAAACTAAGCAACGGTGATAGCAGCCTCGCGAAGATAGGAGTTGACCTGGTCAGCTGTCCCTGTGGGAAATAGAGTCCCATAGACACTGATGACTCACAAACCGCTTCCGCCATCGACCACTAGAAACCAATTGTTGTACACTCAGGTCCGAATGGTCTTGTACTACATGTCTTGTATTTTTTCTTGGAACTTCTGTATCAAGTTGGTGCCTCATCAGCTAACAGTAATCCTGGGGCTGGTGAGCACAACGGCCATTTTCTGGAAATTTATACCCGGAAAACCGGTCGTGACAGACTTGGTATCAGAGCCAGGCTAACCATTGGCTAATCCTATCTTAGCCGGGTCTATAAACTTAGGCAAACCAACCCACCAAACCATAACCAAACCCCAGCCAAGCTTCTCATGCAAGATAGCCACACAGTGACCCAACACCTTTTGGCAGTCGGTGCCCAACCTATCAACCTAATATGTCGCTCATGCGCCAGTGACCGAATCCTGAATAGTCTTTTCGCAAGCGTGCGAAGGAAGACTCGGTCCCCTTTTCTATAAAAGGGCATGCTAGTCTCAACCCAACACTGCACAACCTCTACCCAAACCGAGCCACAATGCCTGGCCCCGTCGTGCACAATGAGACCACAGCAACCAACCTTGGAGGCTTTGTGACCATACTCGCAAACCTCACCCGTCGTGCCTATGCGTTAGAAGAGCCCCCGGAATATGTTGTGTACCAAGGACCCATGAGCAGTGAGAGCCGACAATTCTGGGCCACTGTACACATCTACGGTAGGGGTCTAGCGCCCGAGCGCCCCTACAGGTTCACCGGAAGGACAACTTCCTTTGAGCCTCAAGCCATCCAACTAGCTGCTCGAGAGGCTATAGTTCATCTCTGGCACTTGTCGCCCAGAGTTAACTGTCGCTCGTTCCACTACTACCCCAGACGTGAAGGGTATGGTAGGCCACCCCAAGTTGCCAACGGAGATCACGAGACAAATCCTGCATTGTTGCATCTAGTGCGCTATGTAGGTGCACTAGAGGAACTGTTCGATCAAATCACCATTGGTCTAATCGCAGCTCGTGGAGAGCTGGTTCGTCGAGCCCCGGCGAGAGAAGAGAACGAGCCCAACGCCGACAACCCAGTCGTGCTGTTTGGACACCCGACCGAGTCCTTGAGATCTGCTCCAGCCGTCGGCCAAGGTGCTTTGAAGACCCCAGAAGTGCTTCATCGCCTCTTGGGAGCACACTCCAACAGGGTTGTGGCCAACAATCCCCTAGATGGTCATCATCGCTACCCCGAGCCTGCAGCCCCTCAACCCACTCCAGCTAATTCCGACAGTGAGACCCGTGGAGAAGCCTCGACATCCACAAGGCACGCCCGCTTGGATGTAAACGAGGTAGACTAAGTCACTCAAGTAGTGTCGAGTCCCAGTGTATCCTCACTTTGTAATCGTGTGACCTTGTAAGTAAACGCCGCCTGTCGTCGTGCCTCTGTAGCCTTACATGGATATGACAGCATGCAGTATAAATTTCTATCCAAGGCACAGTTACCAAAAACCTCTCCGACAACCCCCACAGTAACACGTCACATTAGTGTATCTTTGGCTTGACCCCAACCCGTGGAGCAGAGCTGGAAATTTCATTACCATTCACCACGGTAAAATGACCCAGCTCCGGTGCTTTAAAAAGGCCACCGCGTGACCTTGCCAAGCACCCCTCATCTTGTGCACCATCCTCACAACCATTTCTTGCCATGCCGAGCCCTAGTGTTTATCTGAGAACCCCAGATGCAACCCCGGGTAGTTTTGTAAAAATATTGTGGGATTTTACCTGCAATACCATGGGCGCTACCCAGCCACCCCAGTACGAGCTATTCAAATCAAGGATCACCCCTTCCACCTCGAGATATTGGGCAGCAGTACACATCCCTCCCGTAAACTCAAACCAAGACCCAACGGAGGTCTCCTTCGTAGGGAAATCTATGCCGACCCCGCATATGGCCATAGAAGCTGCTGCATACGAAGCGCTTGCTCGCCTTCGATTCGCGGTACCCTATGCCAGCGAACGAGGGTCTTATTACTTTCCGAGCCGTGCAGCACCCGGAGGAGTAACATCTTTTCCCAGTGGACGAATTGAGAGAGACCCAGTCCTGGCCAACCTTGTCCAGTACGCCATCGCTCAAGAACCTTTAACCCAACGTGTGATGGGTTATCTCTAGAGCCTTGCAGATTTAAATCCTCAGATCGCCATCGGCAGATCATTAAGGCCCGACCAGGAGAGACGCGTTCATTGGTTGATCAATTCGCTCTCCCCGATAGAAGAGGAGTGTGTCCCAGTACCAGAGACGTTTTCTCGGGACCCCGTCTAGTTATTGTTTCCATTTTAGACGTCGCTGCTGTGTTCATCATTGCAACATTTATTTATGTGTTGTAACTTATGCGTGATACCCTGAGCTTGTGCGACGAGTCAATTATTTGGCTTCTACTAATGTGTGTAGTTTTTGTTGTGGTTTATGCTCCTTTAAGTTAACCATTTTCCCTCGCAAAAAATCCCGGAATAAGATTTCTTTTCCCCCAGCTGCTGCATCATACACCTTCTCACGACGTGGATTATTTTATTTCACACAGCACCACGACAGCATACTCACAACCACAATCGCTCAAACGCATACCCTGCTTGCAAAAACATGTCATCGTGGAGTATTTGTTTTTCAAAACAATCTTTAGCAAATCTCGAGGACAAGATTTTTCTTAAGGGGGGTAGTGTTGTGACACCCCAAGATTTTAACTTTGTTTGTTAATTAAAATTTTGCCAGGAGATTAAAACTTTTATTTTCTGGGCTCCCTTTTGATTTTTTTGAACCATTTTTCTCCCTTGTTATTATGGAGTTTTTCCCCCAAAAGTGAAAACTTTTCAAATACGTTATTGGACTTGTTTAACCTCTCAAGAAAAACTCTTCTTTTATTAGTAGAACTAATTACATAATTAATTTGCTTGATTTTTATTTTCCTGAGAAATGGTTTTCCAAGGTTATATGGCCATATTTGAACTACAACCATTTGATAAATTCACTTAAAGTTCCAACCAAAATTTGGAGATGTCATGTGATGTTTTTAAATCACTTTTATGCAAAAATATCTTTTATTCATGTAATATTTTGAGCTTTGCATCAATTTTTCTTCTCTGGTCCAGAGTGCAATTTTGCACTACAACCCATTTAAATATTTCTTTCTAGCCTCCACCAAAATTATGGGATGTTGGTAGTAGCTTATGATTCAACTTTATGCAAAAACCCAATGATGTTATTTGAAGTTTTTGAGTGAATCAACCTCATTTTCATTCTGTTCCAACAAGTCCAACCCATTTTTGGATTTTATTTCATTTATTCTATTCCCCAAAAACAATTCTGTCAATTATTTTAAGCCTAGGTGATTTGCAAAGCAAGTACCTAATTTCCTTTGAGTTTTGATCTCAAACCAACTCCTCTGGATAGTCCTTAGCACCCACAACCTAGAACCATCAAGATCCACTCTTCTTCTTTTTCAAAATTTTCAAGTTTCAGCCTCTGCAAGTTTGGACCAGATTTGTCAAATTTGGTGAAATTCATATCTTCTCTTCTCCAAAAATTCTACCAAAATTCAGGCAGCCTCCAGGTGCAATGAGAGGCCACCCCACCAAAATTCAGCTCAAGGAAAGTTCTCCACATGCCAAAATCATTTCGTCGAACACCTAGCCGGCACTGTTACTGTGCACTTTCAGTAAAATTCAGAGTTTTAGAGTTTTACAGTGTCGTTTTTCGTTAGGGACTTGTCATTGATCAACTGTACGCCCTGGCGCATTGCGCTCGGCCTCTCCTCCTTGGCCAGAGCACCGCACGCCCCCTTGGACGGGCACAGTTGTCGGTGGCAGCCAGCATCGCTGGAGTTGGCAGCTTCTGCGGTGGCAAAGCCACCCGTGGCGGCCGACAGGAGACAGCGCCAGCTCGCAACGCCGTTCGGCGCCGCCCAACGCTCCCCTGCCCTCCGCGTGGCCTCATGCACGCCAGCGCACCCCGCAGCACCGTCACCGTGGCCCGGCAGGCACAGGGCGCGCCCTCTGTCGCCGACGGGCCCGCGCCGCCCCGTTCCGTCGAATCCACCCAAGGCTCCTAATCCAAGCTTGTTTAGCGCCAAAACGGAACCACTAGACCTCCATGTTGTTGCCCAACCTCCTAAACTCCTCGACCAAGCACTGCGCCGCCGTAACCATCGCCGGAGATCCCCGTTCATGGCCACCGCCTCGGATCGCCTATAAAAAGAGGTCCCGAGCTCGCTCTCGAGCACGCACCACCACTGCACCCCACCAACACCCCGCCAAACCACTAGGAGGACCTCGAGGAGGTCTCCTCCCCCAACACCGGCTGCCCCGATCCGCCTCGGCCACCAGCTCGATCCACTCCGGTGAGGCCATCCCCGCCGCCCAGACCTCGTCAGTTGTCCCCTCGAGCACCCAGTGATCTAACCCAGGCTTCAATTTGACCTCCGCAGCCCTCCTCGACGAGATCCAACTCCACCCGAGCCGCCGTCCGCTGGAGCAAGGACCGTCGTCGACGTGGTGCTCGCCGACGACCACCACCACCACCCACCGACGCGGAAGGACACGCTGAGCACGTAGGTACTCTCCGATCCTCCTAACTCACCGTGGATCGCCGCCGGCGACCACCGCAGCTCTTGGGCGCCGACGAGCTCTATTTCTTCTCCGTTTGAAAATTCAAACCCGACGGGTGGGAACCCCCCGTCAGTCTCTCTTTTCTTTTAAACGAAACGTTTTCTGAAAACACATTCGGGCAAATACGCTTTCAGTCTGAAGCGTTTTTCTGATCTTCAGAAGTTTCTGTTTCATTACAGAAAAGTCCCTGGATTAAAACTCTTATAACTTTTAAACATAAAATGATTTTTGATTGATTCTTTTTCTGTCCTCTTTAAATTTTTGTCTAGTTTTTTATCATATTTATTTGAAAAAAAATTCAAACAACTTTTTTCTGCTGTTTTGAAATTGTGTGTTAATTCAAATTTATTGAAAATAGGATTTTGGAGAGAGGAAGAAAAGTTTCAAAAGTTTTGGAGAGCACCCCCACCTCTCCGCACCTTGAAGGCAAGCATTCTGAACCCTGGCATAATATTTCTGGTGTGTTAGTTGATACGATTATAGCATCACTTCATTTCGGAGAACTCGTTATTTTATGTGGTGATACGATCATTTGCATGGATGCATATTAGTGATTTCCTTGCTGTTGGAAATGAATATACATGTGATGGTAATCATCCTCATGTGCCTTGCATGCATGCTGGAAAGGAACCCAGGAAAGTCTCTGCCTTTGGTAGGCGTGAGCTTGTCGCCGGTCTCCGTCGGGACGGTTATGTCCGGTATGGCATAGTAAGGTATAATGGGTGGTGATTCTGTTGGTTGAAATATATTTGATATACATGTCATGCAGGGAATTCATAAACCTCCTGAGTCGACTGTAGATCAAGTCTTGTTCCAGTAACCCCCATACTTGTTTTGTACTACCACTTGTCCCTGCCGCAGGTAGGGTACGGTTCAGTAAGTCGTCAACCCCTTTCAAGCACACACTGTACAGAGAGGCCATGGTGGAAGATATCGGTTGTAGCCAGTAGGCATGCCACCTAGTCCGGGGGCATGGGTGTTTCCGGTTGGGACCGAGAGGGGGGCACCCCTTAGAGCGCGCGATAGAAATTTGATCCCATGCTACGCGAGGTTGTAGCCTCCCCACTTAGAGTTTTGATTAACAGGTGTCATGGGTGATTCCAGACACGAGTAAAATTAAGCTGGTGTGTGCAAGTCAGGCGTGTTTTCAACTAAAAGACCGTAGACGGAATTAGTTCCGATGAACTAAAGAAATCCGTTACTCGTGGGTAAAGAGTACACCCTCTGCAGAGATATTAAACCTATTCGAATAGCCGTGTCCATGGTTAAGGACTACAGTCTGGGATGGGTCAAGTGTCGGTCTTAGTGTCGGTCTTCGGAGGAGAAACTACTAAACCCGAATATTGATTATGACTTGTGATATATGATGGTTATGATTATTATCATTGTGAACTAACCGTTTGCATTGTTTGAAATAATGAATATCCCTGGGACGGTACCACCTCCTGGATATTCACTATGATTATGTTTATATAGAAGCCCTTTAGGTGGCGTCGCTCAGACGCCCGACTGTGGCAGGTTCGTTATTTCATTTACTTACAAGCCCTTTATGTGGTGTCGCTCAGACGCCCGACTTTGGCATGCTTGTTATTTTATTTACTTCATAAGCCCTTTATGTGGTGTCGCTCAGACGCCCGACTGTGGCATGCTTGTTATTTTATTTACTTCATAAGCCCTTTATGTGGTGTCGCTGAGACGCCCGACTGTGGCATGCTTGTTATTTATTTACCTTATAAGCCCTTTATGTGGTGTCGCTAAGACGCTCGATTGAGGCATGCTCACTTTTACTATCCTTTCGAGACGTCGCTTCAGACATCCAATCGGTGCATTTTATTACTATTCTGTCATTACATATTCCTGTTGCATATAAATAACCTGCTTGCATGCATCGGGATTTTATTTTCATGACGGACGTTATGATTATAGAATATTTTCAGAGCATGATTATCGTTTGCTATATTATACCCGTGTTCATAATGTTTGCGAGTACATTCAAAACTACTCACTGGCTTGTCCCTGGCTATTGTCTTGGCCAGATTGCTTGCTTGGAGAGGAGCGTGTAGGGTTTCGTAGTAATTTCAAAAAAATTCCTACGCACACGCAAGATCATGTGATGCATAGCAATGAGAGGGGAGAGTGTTGTCTACGTACCCACGCAGACCGACTGCGGAAGCGTTGACGCAACGTAGAGGAAGTAGTCGTACGTCTTCCCGATTTGACCGATCAAGCACCGAAACTACGGCACCTCCGAGTTCGAGCACACGTTCAGCACGATGGCGTGGTGACGATCTTGATGCACTATAGCAGCAGGGCTTCGCCTAAACTCCGCTACAGTATTATCGAGGAATATGGTGGCTGGAGGCACCGCACACGGCTAAGGAATAGATCACGTGGATCAACTTGTGTCTATAGGTGCCCCCTGCCTCAGTATATACAGGAGCCAAGGGGGAGGGGGGCACCGGCCAGTAGGAGGGCGTAGGAGGAGTTCTACTCCTACCGGGAGTAGGACTCCCCCCCCCCCAATCCTAGTTGTACTAGGATTCCCCGAGGGAGGAAAGAGGGAGAGGGGGGACGGCCACCTCTCCTAGTCCTAATAGGACTAGGGGAGGGGGGAGGCGCGCGGCCACCTTGGGCTGCCCCTTTCTCCTTTCCACTAAAGCCCATTAAGGCCCATATGTTTCCCGGGGGGTTCCGGTAACCTCCTGGTACTCCGGTAAAATCCCGATTTCACCCGGAACACTTCCGATATCCAAACATAGGCTTCCAATATATCAATATTTACGTCTCGACCATTTCGAGACTCCTCTTCATGTCCGTGATCACATCCGGGACTCCGAACAACCTTCGGTACATCAAAATACATAAACTCATAATATAACTGTCATCGTAACCTTAAGCGTGCGGAACCTACGGGTTCGAGAACAATGTAGACATGACCGAGACACGTCTCTGGTCAATAACCAATAGCGGGACCTGGATGCCCATATTGGTTCCTACATATTCTACGAAGATCTTTATCGGTCAGACCGCATAACAACATACGTTGTTCCCTTTGTCATCGGTATGTTACTTGCCCGAGATTCGATCGTCGGTATCCCATACCTAGTTCAATCTCGTTACCGGCAAGTCTATTTACTCGTTCCATAATACATCATCTCGCAACTAACTCATTAGTTGCAATGCTTGCAAGGCTTATGTGATTTGCATTACTAAGAGGGCCCAGAGATACCTCTCCGACAATCGGAGTGACAAAACCTAATCTCGGAATACGTCAACCCAACATGTACCTTTGGAGACACCTGTAGTACTCCTTTATAATCACCCAGTTACATTGTGACGTTTGGTAGTACCCAAAGTGTTCCTCCGATAAACGGGAGTTGCATAATCTCATAGTTACAGGAACATGTATAAGTCATGAAGAAAGCAATAGCAACATACTAAACGATCGGGTGGTAAGCTAATGAAATGGGTCATGTCAATCAGATCATTCACTTAATGATGTGATCCCGTTAATCAAATAACAACTCATTGTTCATGGTTAGGAAACATAACCATCTTTGATTAACGAGCTAGTCAAGTAGAGGCATACTAGTGACACTCTATTTGTCTATGTATTCACACATGTATTATGTTTCCGGTTAATACAATTCTAGCATGAATAATAAACATTTATCATGATATAAGGAAATAAATAATAACTTTATTATTGCCTCTAGGGCATATTTCCTTCAGTCTCCCACTTGCACTAGAGTCAATAATCTAGATCACATCACCATGTGATTAACATCGATAGTTCACATCATCATGTGATTAACACCCATAGTTCACATCACCATGTGATCAACACCCAAAGGGTTTACTATATTCAGTAATCTAGTTCACATCGCTATGTGATTAACACCCAAGGAGTACTAAGGTGTGATCATGTTTTGCTTGTGAGAGAATCTTAGTCAACGGGTCTGTCACATTCAGATCCGGATGTATTTTGCAAATTTCTATGTCAACAATGCTCTGCATGGAGCTACTCTAGCTAATTGCTCCCACTTTCAATATGTATCCAGATTGAGACTTAGAGTCATCTGGATCAGTGTCAAAACTTGCATCGATGTAACTTTTTATGACGAACCTTTTTGTCACCTCCATAATTGAGAAATATTTCCTTATTCCACTAAGGATAATTTTGACCCCTGTCCAGTGATCTACTCTTAGATCACTATTGTACTCCCTTGCGTAACACAGTGTAGGGTATACAATAGATCTGGTACACAGCATGGCATACTTTATAGAACCTATGGCTGAGGCATAGGGAATGACTTCAATTCTATTTCTATCTTCTGCCATGGTCGGGCTTTGAGTCTTACTCAATTTCACACCTTGCAACACAGGCAAGAACTCTTTCTTTGACTGTTCCATTTTGAACTACTTCAAAATCTTGTCAAGGTATGTACTCATTGAAAAAACTTATCAAGCGTCTTGATCTATCTCTATAGATCTTGATGCTCAATATCTAAGCAGCTTTACCGAGGTCTTTCTTTGAAAAACTCCTTTCAAACACTCCTTTATGCTTTGCAGAATAATTCTACATTATTTACGATTAACAATATGTCATACACATATACTTATCAGAAATGATGTAGTGCTCCCACTCACTTTCTTGTAAATACAGGCTTCTCCAAAAGTCTGTATAAAACCAAATGCTTTGATCACACTATCAAAACGTTTATTCCAACTCCTAGAGGCTTGCACCAGTCCATAAATGGATCGCTGGAGCTTGCACAGTTTGTTAGTTCCCTTTGGATCGACAAAACCTTCTGGTTGCATCATATACAACTCTTCTTCCAAAAATCCATTCAGGAATGCAGTTTTGACATCCATCTTCCAAATTTCATAATCATAAAATGCGGCAATTGCTAACATGATTCGGACAGACTTAAGCATCGCTACGGGTGAGAAGGTCTCATCGTAGTCAATCCCTTGAACTTGCCGAAAACCTTTCGCGACAAGTTGAGCTTTCTAGACAGTAATATTACCATCAGCGTCAGTCTTCTTCTTGAAGATCCATTTATTCTCAATTGCTTGCCGATCATCGGGCAAGTCAACCAAAGTCCATACTTTGTTCTCATACATGGATCCCATCTCAGATTTCATGGCTTCAAGCCACTTTGCGGAATCTGGGCTCATCATCGCTTCCTCATAGTTCGCAAGTTCGTCATGGTCCAGTAACATGACTTCCAGAATAGGATTACCGTACCACTCTGGTGTGGATATCACTCTGGTTTACCTACGAGATTTGGTAGTAACTTGATCTGAAGTTACATGATAATCATCATTAGCTTCCTCACTAATTGGTGTAGTAGTCACAGGAACAGATTTCTGTGATGAACTACTTTCCAATAAGGGAGCAGGTACAGTTACCTCATCAAGTTCTACTTTCCTCCCACTCACTTCTTTCGAGAGAAACTCCTTCTCTGGAAAGGATCCACTCTAAGCAACGAATATCTTGCCTTCGGATCTATCATAGAAGGTGTACCCAACATTTTCTTTTGGGTATCCTATGAAGACGCACTTCTCCGATTTGAGT
Source organism: Triticum dicoccoides (assembly GCF_002162155.2). Taxonomy (NCBI): domain Eukaryota; kingdom Viridiplantae; phylum Streptophyta; class Magnoliopsida; order Poales; family Poaceae; genus Triticum; species Triticum dicoccoides. The sequence continues at coordinate 40,511,500 of NC_041384.1, read as the reverse complement.
TTGAGCTTATTAGGATGAAACTTTTTCATATAAGCATCGCAACCCCAAACTTTAAGAAACGACAACTTTGGTTTCTTGCCAAACCATAGTTCATACGGTGTCGTCTCAACAGATTTAGATGGTGCCCTTTTAACGTGAATGCAGCTGTCTCTAATGCATAACCCCAAAACGATAGTGGTAGATCGGTAAGAGACATCATAGATCGCACCATATCTAATAAAGTACGGTTATGACGTTCGGACACACCATTACATTGTGGTGTTCTAGGTGGCATGAGTAGTGAAACTATTTCACATTGTTTTAAACTGAAGGCCAAACTCGTAACTCAAATACTCTTCTCTACGATCTGATTGTAGAAACTTTATTTTCTTGTTACGATGATTTTTCACTTCACTCTGAAATTCTTTGAACTTTTCAAATGTTTCAGACTTATGTTTCATCAAGTAGATATACTCATATCTGCTCAAATCATCTGTGAAGATCAGAAAATAATGATACTTGTCGTGAGCCTCAATATTTATCGGACCACATACATCAGTATGTATGATTTCCAACAAATCTGTTGCTCGCTCCATTGTTTCGAAGAACAGAGTCTTAGTCATCTTGCCCATGAGGCATGGTTCGCAAGCATCAACTGATTGAAAATCAAGTGATTCCAAAAGCCCATCAGCATGGAGTTTCTTCATGCGCTTTACACCAATATGACCTAAACGGCAGTGCCACAAATAAGTTGCACTATCATTATTAACTTTGCATCTTTTGGTTTCAATATTATGATTATGTGTATCACTACGATCGAGATCCAACGAACTATTTTCATTGGGTGTGTAACCATATAAGGTTTTATTCATGTAAACAGAACAACAATTTATTCTCTTACTTAAATGAAAAACCGTATTACAATAAACATGATCAAATCATATTCATGCTCAATGCAAACACCAAATAACACTTATTCAGGTTCAACACTAATCCCGAAAGTATAGGGAGTGTGCGATGATGATCATATCAATCTTGGAACCACTTCCAACACACATCGTCACTTCACCCTTAACTAGTCTCTGTTTATTCTGCAACTCCCGTTTCGAGTTACTAATCTTAGCAACTGAACTTGTATCAAATACTGAGGGGTTGCTATAAACACTAGTAAAGTACACATCAATAACATGTATATCAAATATACTTATGTTCACTTTGCCATCCTTCTTATCTGCCAATCACTTGGGGTAGTTCCGCTTCCAGTGACCAGCCCCTTTGCAGTAGAAACACTTAGTCTCAGGCTTAGGACCAGACTTGGGATTCTTCACTTGAGCAGCAACTTGCTTGTTGTTCTTCTTGAAGTTCCCCTTCTTCCCTCTGCCCTTTTCTTGAAAATAGTGGTCTTGTCTACCATCAACACTTGATGTTTTTCTCGATTTCTACCTTCATCAATTTCCGCATTACGAAGAGCTTGGGAATCGTTTCCGTTATCCCTTGCATATCATAGTTCATCACGAAGTTTCTACTAACTTGGTGATGGTGACTAGAGAATTCTGTCAATCACTATCTTATCTGGAAGATTAACTCCCACTTGATTCAAGCGATTGTAGTACTCAGACAATCTGAGCACATGCTCACTAGTTGAGCGATTCTCCTCCATCTTCTAGCTATAGAACTTGTTGGAGACTTCATATCTCTTAACTCGGGTATTTTCTTGAAATATTAACTTCAACTCCTGGAACATCTCATATGCTCCATGACGTTCAAAACGTGTTTGAAGTCCCGATTCTAAGCCATTAAGCATGGTGCACTAAACTATCAAGTAGTCATCATATTGAGCTAGCCAAACGTTCATAACGTCTGCATCTACTCCTGTAATAGGTCCGTCACCTAGCGGTGCATCAAGGACATAATTCTTCTGTGCAGCAATGAGGATAAACCTCATATCACGGATCCAATCCGCATCATTGCTACTAACATCTTTCAGCACAATTTTCTCTAGGAACATATCAAAATAAACATAGGGAAACAACAACGCGAGCTATTGATCTACAACATAATTTGCAAAATACTACCAGGACTAAGTTCATGATAAATTTAAGTTCAATTAATCATATTACTTAAGAACTCCCACTTAGATAGACATCCCTCTAATCCTCTAAGTGATCACATGATCCAAATCAACTAAACCATGTCCGATCATCACATGAGATGGAGTAGTTTTCAATGGTGAACATCGTTATGTTGATCATATCTACTATATGATTCACGCTCGACCTTTCGGTCTCCGTGTTTCGAGGCCATATCTGTATATGCTTGGCTCGTCAAGTATAACCTGAGTATTCCGCGTGTGCAACTGTTTTGCACCCGTTGTATTTGAACATAGAACCTATCACACCCGATCATCACGTGGTGTCTCAGCACGAAGAACTTTCGTAACGGTGCATACTCAGGGAGAACACTACTTGATAATTTAGTGAGAGATCATCTTATAATGCTACCGTCAATCAAAGCAAGATAAGATGCATAAAAGGATAAACATCACATGCAATCAATATAAGTGACATGATATGGCCATCATCATCTTGTGCTTGTGATCTCCATCTCCGAAGAACCGTCCTGATCACCATCGTCACCGGCGTGACACCTTGATCTTCATCGTAGCATCGTTGTCGTCTCGCCAATCTTATGCTTCGACGACTATCACTACCGCTTAGTAATAAAGTAAAGCACTACATTGCGATTTCATTGCATACAATAAAGCGACAATCATATGGCTCCTACCAGTTGCCGATAACTCGGTTACAAAACATGATCATCTCATACAATAAAATTCAGCATCATGTCTTGGCCATATCATATCACAACATGCCCTGCAAAAACAAGTTAGACGTCCTCTACTTTGTTGTTGCATGTTTTACGTGGCTGCTACGGGTTTAAGCAAGAACTGATCTCATCTACGCATCAAAACCACAATGATAGTTTGTCAAATAGACTCCGTTTTAACCTTCGCAAGGACCGGGTGTAGCCATACTCGGTTCAACTAAAGTTGGGGAGACAGTCGCCCGCAAGCCACCTATGTGCAAAGCACATCGGGGGAACCGGTCTCGCGTAAGCGTACGCGTAATGTTGGTCCGGGTCGTCTCGTCCAACAATGCCGCCGAACCAAAGTATGACATGCTGGTAGGCAGTATGACTTATATCGCCCACAACTCACTTGTGTTCTACTCGTGCATATAACATCAACATAAATAACCTGGCTCGGATACCACTGTAGGGTTTCGTAGTAATTTCAAAAAATTTCCTACGCACACGCAAGATCATGTGATGCATAGCAACAAGAGGGGAGAGTGTTGTCTACGTACGCACGCAGACCGACTGCGGAAGCGTTGACGCAACATAGAGGAAGTAGTCGTACGTCTTCCCGATCCGACCGATCAAGCACCGAAACTACGACACCTCCGAGTTCGAGCACACGTTCAGCTCGATGACGATCCCCGGACTCCGATCCAGCAAAGTGTCGGGGAAGAGTTCCGTCAGCACGACGGCGTGGTGACGATCTTGATGCACTGCAGCAGCAGGGCTTCGCCTAAACTCCGCTACAGTATTATCGAGGAATATGGTGGCTGGAGGCACCGCACACGGCTAAGGAATAGATCACGTGGATCAACTTGTGTCTAGAGGTGCCCCCGGCCTCAATATATAAAGGAGCCAAGGGGGAGGGGGGGCCGGCCAGGAGGAGGGCGCAGAAGGAGTTCTACTCCTATCGGGAGTAGGACTCCCCCCCCAATCCTAGTTGGACTAGGATTCCCCGAGGGGGGAAAGAGGGAGAGGGGGGCCGGCCACCTCTCCTAGTCCTAATAGGACTAGGGGAGGGGGGAGGCGCACGGCCACCTTGGGCTGCCCCTTTCTCCTTTCCACTAAAGCCCATTAAGGCCCATATGTTTCCCGGGGGGTTCCGGTAACCTCCCGGTACTCAGTAAAATCCCGATTTCACCTGGAACACTTCCGATATCCAAACATAGGCTTCCAATATATCAATCTTTACGTCTCGACCATTTCGAGACTCCTCTTCATGTCCGTGATCACATCCGGGACATCGAACAACCTTCGGTACATCAAAATACATAAACTCATAATATAACTGTCATCGTAACCTTAAGCATGCGGACCCTACGGGTTCGAGAACAATGTAGACATGACCGAGACATGTCTCTGGTCAATAACCAATAGCGGGACCTGGATGCCCATATTGGTTCCTACATATGCTACGAAGATCTTTATCGGTCAGAACGCATAACAACATACGTTGTTCCCTTTGTCATCGGTAAGTTACTTGCCCAAGATTCGATCGTCGGTATCCCATACCTAGTTCAATCTCGTTACCGGCAAGTCTCTTTACTCGTTCCGTAATACATCATCTCGCAACTAACTCATTAGTTGCAATGCTTGCAAGGCTTATGTGATGTGCATTACCGAGAGGTCCCAGAGATACCTCTCCGACAATCGAAGTGACAAAACCTAATCTCGAAATACGTCAACCCAACATGTACCTTTGGAGACACCTGTAGTACTCCTTTATAATCACCCAGTTACGTTGTGACGTTTGGTAGTACCCAAAGTGTTCCTCCGGTAAACGGGAGTTGCATAATCTCATAGTTACAGGAACATGTATAAGTCATGAAGAAAGCAATAGCAACATACTAAACGATCGGGTGCTAAGCTAATGAAATGGGTCATGTCAATCAGATCATTCACTTAATGATATGATCCCGTTAATCAAATAACAACTCATTGTTCATGGTTAGGAAACATAGCCATCTTTGATTAACGAGCTAGTCAAGTAGAGGCATACTAGTGACACTCTGTTTGTCTATGTATTCACACATGTATAATGTTTCCGGTTAATACAATTCTAGCATGAATAATAAACATTTATCATGATACAAGGAAATAAATAATAACTTTGTTATTGCCTCTAGGGCATATTTCCTTCAGAGCGTTGCGGTGACAGCTCCGGAAACTAAGCAATGGTGATAGCAGCCTCGCGAAGATAGGAGTTGACCTGGTCAGCTCTTCCTGTGGGAAATAGAGTCCCATAGACACTGATGACTCACAAACCGCTTCCGCCATCGACCACTAGAAACCAATTGTTGTACTCTCAGGCCCGAATGGTCTTGTACTACATGTCTTGTATTTTTGCTTCGAACTTCTGTATCAAGTTGGTGCCTCATCAGCTAACAGTAATCCTGGGGCTGGTGAGCACAACGGCCATATTCTGGAAATTTATACCCGGAAAAACGGTCGTGACAGGCCCAGTCAACGGCCACATCAGCACGGTCAAAACTGACGCGTGGGGCCACTGTGGTTAGTTAATCCTAAGAAGTAACTAAACCAAGTTTAATTAGGCCACGGGGCCCGTCTGTTAGTGTCACTAAGTACTAACTAACTGCGTCATTAACCCTAACTAATCTACCACGTCACCGGATTAACTCCCGCAAAGCAGCGCGTCCAACGGTGGTGGTGGCAGGTGCTGGTGCGGCCGGAGACGACGCGGCGAGCTCAAAGGCGGCGGCCGGAGTTCGGGTGACGACTGATTCGTCGCTGCGGTGTGCAAATCGACTGGTTCTTGATGCGTACAATACATACGCATGCCCACAAACCCATTGAACACGCCGGCACGACCAAAAAGTCGTCGGAGCAACTTCGGCAACGAGCCCGGGCAGCGGCGGGATTTGCCCATGGTGGGAGTCGCAGCTAGAGGGCGAGAGGAGCAGCGGGGTTAGGGGGAAACAGAGAGGAGCTCACGGCGGTTGCTACGGTGGCCTCGGCGAGCTCAGGGAGGGGATGATGAGGTCGTGCGGCCATCGGTGATCTCGGAGAAGAGACGACGAAGATGGTGGGGTAGAGGGTGAGGCAGGGCGTCCGGCGTCGTGCGAGCTGACGGAGAGACGCGGGAGATGGAGGCGGAGCCCGTGGACTGCTCGGAGAGGCGAGGGGAGCTCGGTAGCCATGGGGACAGCGGGCGGCGGCGACGGTGGTGCTCGGCGCAAGAGGGAGAGAGGACCAGAGGGGGGGAGAGGCACAGGAGAGAGCTCGAGGTGGTCGGGGAGGTTGCGTGGCGTCGCGGGGAGGGTCCAGAGCGACGAGGGGGCATCCAGGCAGGGTGGAGGTGGCCGCACTGCGGTGCGCGCGCGTCGGGCACGCGCTCGTCCTTCTGGCAGAGGAGGAAGATGACAGGGAAGGAGGCAGTGGTGGGCTGGGCCGGCCACTTGGGCCGCCAGGTGGGCTGCAGAGGTAAGTCCAGGTAACTCTCTGCTCTTTGCTTTCTGTTTTTGTTTTCTATTTATTTTCCTCTGTTTTGAGCTTAGCAAAAATACCAAGGCATTTCCTAAAATCCTGAAAATATTCATGGGCACTTGCTGAATTATTTTAGTGGCCCAAAAATAGTTCCAACATTATTTGAGCATTTAAATTATTAATAGTGTTTAAATGCCCAAAGTCAAATAGCTTTTGATTTAATTCAAAAATCCAGGAATAGCCTATAGATATGTTCATCATTTTTGGAAGAGGTTTTCACCTTTAACATAAATCATGAACATTTCCAAAGGGCATTCTGGGTTATTGAAAATATTTTTATTGAACCTAGTTAAATTTTATTTGGTGCTAGGGTTTCAAGAATCCCCATTTCAAATTTCTTTGGAATTTAAACATGATGGCATGGTGAACAAGCAAAGTCAAGAAAGGGCTGAACTGAGGCTGTGACAACAGCCGACCGGCCACCTCGTGGCCGCGACAGAGAGGCCTCTCGGCCCTCCACTCAAGCCACACCCCGTACCAAGGCACGGGAAAATGCGCCAGACCTGCGAGATATGTTGGAGGACAAGGCAAGGCAAACAAGATCGATCTACGGATCACGTGGGCACCCCACGACTCGAAACAATAACCGTCACGCCGGGCATAAATCCGGTAGGGCCGAACACAGTAGACGAAGCTCATTGGAGCTACGTCGTGATATAGCCCAGTACAGAGGCGCCGCGCACCCACTATGATTCACAGACGAAGTAATGGATCATCAAATCCCTGAGGGTTTCAAGCCCGTAATTATCGAATCATATGATGGCACAACAGATCCTGCGGTATGGATCGAGGATTATCTCCTTCATGTCCACATGGCCCGCGGCGATGATCTCCACGCCATCAAATACCTCCCACTCAAGCTCAAAGGACCAGCTCGGCATTGGTTTAACAGCTTGCCAGCAGGATCAATCAGTTGTTGGGAGGACCTGGAAGCCGCATTCCTTAACAATTTCCAGGGCACTTACGTGTGACCACCAGACGCCGATGACCTAAGCCACGTAATTCAGCAGCCAAAGGAATCGGCCAGGCAATTCTGGACACGGTTTCTAACAAAGAAAAATCAAATAGTCGACTGTCCGGACGCAGAGGCCCTAGCAGCCTTAAAGCACAATATCCGTGATGAGTGGATCGCCCGGCACCTAGGACAGGAAAAGCCGAAATCTATGGCAGCACTCACGACACTCATGACCCGCTTTTGCGCGGGAGAAGACAGCTGGCTTGCTCGTAGCAACAATATGACCAAGAACCCTGGTAATTCGGATACCAGGGACAGTAGTGGCAGGTCGCGTCGCAACAAGCAGAAGCGCCGCATTAACGGCGACAATGCTGAGGATACGGCAGTTAATGCCGGATTAAGAGGCTCTAAATCCGGTCAGCGGAAAAAGCCATTCAAAAGGAATCCTAGGGGCCCGTCCAGTTTGGACCGAATACTCGACCGCTTGTGCCAAATACATGGCACCCCCGAAAAGCCGGCCAATCACACCAACTGGGATTGTTGGGTGTTCAAGCAGGCAGGCAAGTTAAACGCTGAAAATGAAGACAAGGGGCTGCATAGCGATGACAACGAGGAGCCCCAGCCGCCGAACAACACTGGACAGAAGGGTTTTCCCCCACAAGTGCGGACGGTGAACATGATATACGCAACCCACGTCCCCAAAAGGGAGCGGAAGCGCGCGTTAAGGGACATATACGCGATAGAACCAGTTGCCCCAAAGTTCAACCCATGGTCCTCCTGCCCGATCACCTTTGATCGAACGGACCATCCCACTAGCACCCGTCATGGCGGATTTGCCACATTGGTTCTAGACCCAATTATTGATGGATTTCATCTCACTAGAGTCCTTATGGACGGCGGCAGTAGCCTGAACCTGCTTTACCAGGATATAGTGCGGAAAATGGGCATAGATCCCTCGAGGATTAAGCCCACCAAAACGACCTTTAAAGGCATAATACCAGGTGGAGAGGCCAACTGTACAGGCTCAGTCACACTTGAAGTGGTCTTCGGATCTCCGGATAATTTCCGAAGCAAGGAGTTAATCTTCGACATAGTCCCATTCCGCAGTGGCTATCACGCACTGCTCGGGCGAACCACATTCGCCAAGTTCAATGCGGTACCGCACCATGCATACCTTAAGCTCAAGATGCCAGGCCCTCGAGGAGTAATTACGGTAAATGGAAACACCGAAGGCTCCCTCCGAATGGAGGAGCACACGGCGGCCCTTGCAGCGGAAGTACAAAGCAGCCTCTCCAGGCAGTTCTCCAGTCCGGCCATTAAACGACCGGACACCGTCAAGCGCGCCCGGAATAACCTACAACAAGACCGCCTGGCACGATCCGAGCAGGCGTAGCAATGCGGCCCCAACCCCAGCCCTCACAAAAATGTGACACCCGTACTTCGCGTACATAACTACGCTCTAGAAATACCATGGGTACAGGGGGAGGGGCACCATCACGGCACGCCCGAAACACGGCTTAACCCGCACCAGGGGCTGCCGATTTTTGAATTTTCTCTTACTTTCAGGACTCCACTCTTCGGAAGGCCTGTTCGGCAGTTCAATTGCCGCACAAACGATGCAAGAACCAGGGAAGCAGACAAGCCACGCTGCATTACGGAACATCCAGGCGGTCTCATTCATGAGCAGTATACCTGTTTCGCATACTATTCCGCAGCTTGCCCCTGGAACGGACATGTTAAATAGTCCAACCTTTTTCTTATCGCATTATTTGTATCGTTTTTCTTTGATCGCGGCCCTCTTTAATAAACAATGCATAGCTTTTGTCTATTTTTGCATTACTCTTTTTTTAATATATGTTCCTTAAGGACATGTTGCACCCGTACACTTTGGTACGGCCAAAATACGCCAGGGGCTTCAGTACCCCTCTATATGGTGTCAGAAGTCCGAACACTTTAACAAGTGCACCACCTCGAACTTATAGCATTATATGCATCGGCTCCGAATCATGTCTTGGGGCAATAGTTGGGTTTGCCCGGCTCCTATGTTTTGGTGCCTTACGTTCCGCTCTATCGGCTAAGGTAGCACTAGGAGAACCACTGCAATTGTGCCCCAGTTGAGCTGGGTCGAGCACCTTAGTGGAGAAAGCTAAAACTGACTGTCATGATGAAGCGAGGAGTCGGCTCTTCCGGCCAAGGCGTGGATAGTGCCCCAAACTCGGTCTTCCGAATACCAGGGGCTTCGCCGAAATTTAAAATTATAGAATTCTATGGCTAAGTGAGAGTGTTCACGCATTATAGTCCGATTGCCTTGTTCGTTGGGCTGAGCGCCTCCCTCGAAGGACCCAAACATGGGAAAAAGAGCGCTCAGGTTTATCCCCGAACACCCTAGCACTAGCGGCACGGGGGCCGAAGTCGACGACTCGCCATCTCTCAGAATTGATAAACAGCCGCACGGAAGGTAATATTTTAAATTCCAACAGCATTGCTTAGCGCATATGAACATGTTTTCAACGCACAGGACAAAATGAGCGAGTTTTACTCAAAAAATACATCCTTGGAACATTAATCCGCCACAAGGCAGGCACCCTTCAGAACATCCTTATAGTAATTCTTGGGCTTGCGATGCTCTTTCCCCGGCGGTGGCCCGTCCTACACAAGCTTCTCAGCATCCAGCTTTCCCCAGTGCACCTTAGAACGGGCAAGGGCCCTACGGGCACCTTCAATCCAGACGGAGCGCTTGATGACTTCGAGCGTCGGACAGGCCCGCACTAGCCGCCGCACCAGCCCGAAATAGCTCCCAGGCGGAGCCTCTCCAGGCCACAGCCAAACTATGAGGCCCTTCATGGCCTGTTCGGCCGCCTTGTGGAGCTCGACCAGTTGCTTCAGCTGGTCGCTCAGGGGCACGGGGTGTCCGGCCTCAACGTACTGGGACCAGAACACCTTCTCTGTCGAGCTGCCCTCCTCGGCTCGATAGAATGCGGTGGCATCGGACACACTCCGGGGAAGATCTGCGAACGCTCCTGGAGAGCTCGGGATTCGGGTAAGTAACAAATAACTCACGTTTATGTGTTTGCTTTGCATAAAGAATGCCTTACCCGCCGCTATCTTCTTCACCTCATCCAACTCCTGGAGGGCCTTTTGGGATTCGGCCTTAGCAGACTTGGCATTTTCAATAGCCGCCGCGAGCTCGGACGCTCGCATCTTTGAGTCAAGCTCCAAATCTCATGTTTTTTCATGAGAACCTGGAGCTCTTGCTGCACCTTGACAACCTAGGCCTCATACTTCTCCCGCTCAGTGCGTCCGTGGCCGCCCTCTTCTCGGCCTCGAGCAGCGCTTGCTTAAGGGTCGCCACCTCAGATGTGGCCCCTACAATAGCCACGATAATCCTGTCATTTTTTGCAATTGCACCTTTATATATATATTTAAACAAGGTATTTCTTACCTTCATTGTCCTCGAGTTGCTTCTTGGCACGCCCGAGCTCTTGCTCGGACCGCTCGAGGTTCTGCTTTAGCATGTCCACTTCCGCAGTCAGTGCGGCGGACTCAAGCAGAGAAGCTTGCATACGCATATTGACTCCTTTTTTTAGACTACTACGAATTTTATTTGATCCTCTATTCGGCTTTTCTTCCCGAATGCCAAATAGAGCATCAGGGGCTACTGCTATGCAGTAATATTATTTACACATTCTTTACTTACCTCAAAGCCTGTTAAAAGGCCAGTACAAGCTTCAGTCAGTCTGCTCTTGGCGGACTAAACCTTCTGGACCACCGCACTCATAATGGTGCGGTGCTCCTCGTTGATGGAGGTGCCTTGGAGCGCCTCCAACAGATTGTCCAGCACCTTCGGTTGGATGGGGGTCACCGACATGGTGGGCTTGCTCCTCTTGGAAGGAGGTCCCCCGCCGGACTTTGAAACCTTTGAAGGTTCCGGAGCGGTGTTCGGCCTAGACCCGGACTTGGAGCCCTGGGGGGTTTCATCCCCTTTACTCCTGGAGTCCGGGAGGTCGCCTTGCGGTGCCTCCAGGACCACCTCCTCCCGGCTTGGAATCTGTTGGAACAACACTTCTGTGTCGTCCATAGGGCAGGGGGAGGAAGCTGTCGGAAGCGAGTTCACATCCGACGAGTCCAGTGAGCCGCTAGACGACACGTCGAGCCGGTCTTTGGGTGGGCTGCATAAACATATTCGACATAAGGGAAAGTTGTGCAATAAACGAATACCATGAATTACTCTGGTATCCGGATACTTACGATTTTGCCAGGGGCTTGGCCCTGAGAGGCCACTCCTCTCCGCCATCGTCGGTGTTGGTGGACTAGTCCGGAGGAAGGGTTTTCCCCTTCTTGGACCCTTCGGCCTCCCCAGTTGGGGCGGCCTTCCTTTTCTTCCCTTCCCCCGCTGGAGGGGGAGGGGTCTCTTCTTCCTCCTCCTCGTCTTCATGGGAGGAGTGCGTCTTGGAGTCGTCGGATGAGGGATCCGACTCCTCCAGGCGCCGGGCACTCTTTCGAGTCCCCGTGGCCCTCTTCTTGGCCTTCTTCTCCGGGACCACATGGGGTGCCGGAACCAGCAGCTTCGCCAAACGAGCGTCCGCTGGGCCTTCGGGCAAAGGAGCCAGACAGTTGATCTGTCCGGACGTCTCCTGCCAATCCTGTCAAAGGTAAGGGAGCTTAGATCCCGCATGGAGTTAAACTATGAAAAACTGATACCCTGTAAAAGAAAAAAAATAGCTTACCGCATGAGCATGACGCTGCGTACTGAATCCGTGATCCTCGGTAGCGGATGCGGGGGCCTCGGCGCCCTTGAAAAGCACCTTCCAGGCATCTTCGTACGTCGTGTCGAAGAGCCTGCTCAGAGTTCGGTGCCGCGCCAGGTCGACCTCCCACAGGTTGAACATGGGAGGATCATGCGGATGAGCATAACCTGGACTATGTTGACAAGTTTGAGCTTCTTGTCCACCAGGGTTTGGACGCAGGTTTGGAGTCCGGTCAGCTCTCCTTTTTTACCCCATGAATGGCCCATCTCCTTCCAGGAGGTGAGCCACGTAGGGGGTCCGGATCGAAACTCGGGGGCTGCGACCCATTCGGGGTCGCACGGCTCGGTGATGTAAAACCACCCCGATTGCCACCCCTTCAGGGTCTCCACAAAGGAGCCCTCGAGCCATAAGACGTTGGGCATCTTGCCCACCATGGCGCCTCCGCACTCCGCCTGGTTGCCGCGCACCACCTTTGGCTTGACTTTGAAAGTCTTGAGCCATAGGCCGAAATGGGGGCGGATGCGGAGGAAAGCCTCGCACACGACGATAAACACCGAGATGTTGAGGACAAAGTTCGGGGCCAGATCGTGGAAATCCAGGCCATAGTAGAACATGAGCCCCCGAACAAATGGGTGAAGAGGGAAGCCCAGTCCGCGGAGGAAATGGGGGAGGAACACCACCCTCTCATGGGGCCTAGGGGTGGGGATGAGCTGCCCCTTTTTGGGAAGCCGGTACGCGACGTTGTTAGACAAGTATTCGGCCTTCCTCAGTTTTTTGATGTGTCCCTCCGTAACGGAGGAGACCATCCACATGCCTCCTGCTCCGGACATGGCTGGAGAAGATTGAGGTGGGGAGTGCGGACTTGGGCGCTGGAGCTCGAGTGTGCGAGACTGGATAAGCAAGGGAGGAAGAAGGCGTAGGTGAAAAGGTGGATCCTTATCCCCTTATATGGGTGGACGCAACTACATGTCCCCACCAGCCTGGTAAAACTCGCATATCTCCAAGCGCCGTAATCAATGGCGTGGTTGGGTTACCCACGCCCGTATTTATGAGAATCCCGGAATAAGGGGACACGATCTCTGCTTTAACAAGACGTGCCAAGGAAACCGCCTCGCATGACGCGCTGAGGTGGGATAATAAAACGACTCAGATAAAGGCTTGGCCGTGGTGTGTCACACTACGGAATACGTCAGCAGATTAGATTTGTGTAAATGTTATTCTCTCATGGCAATATGTGGAAACTTATTTTGCAGAGCCGGACACTATCTTTGTGTTCAAAATCTTCTATGAAATACTTGGAGGAGGAACTCGCCTTGCAATGCCGAAGACAATCTGCACGCCGGTATCGTCGTCATTGAAGCCTGGTTCAGGGGCTACTGAGGGAGTCCTGGACTATGAGGATACAAGATTGAAGACTTCGTCCCGTGTCCGAAAGGGACTTTCCTTGGCGTGGAAGGCAAGCTTGGCGATACGGATATGCAGATCTCCTACCATTGTAACCGACTTTGTGTAACCCTAACCCTCTCCGTGTCTATATAAACCTGAGAGTTTTAGTCCGTAGGACAACATACAGAACAACAATCATACCATAGGCTAGCTTCTAGGGTTGAGCCTCTCTGATCTCGTGGTAGATCTACTCTTGTACTACTCGTATCATCAATATTAATCAAGCAGGACATAGGGTTTTACCTCCATCAAGAGGGCCCGAACCTGGGTAAAACTTCGTGTCCCCTGCCTCCTGTTACCATCCGTCCTAGACGCACAGTTCGGGACCCCCTACCCGAGATCCGCCGGTTTTCACACTGACAGACATCAAGCTCTTTTCTAGCGCCGTTGCCGGGGAGGTTTGCCCTTGAAGGTATATCTTTAGATCTTGCAATCGAATCTTTTAGTTTCTTGTTTTATCACTAGTTTAGTTTATAAAAGAAAACTACAAAAAATCTAATTAAGGATGCCTCATATGCTTCATCTTTTCAATGTCTTTCGTGAAAATATGGATTCCGATAATTGTGCTCAAGTGCTAGAAGAAGAATGCATCAGAATGTTTGGCACTAAATATTTGAATGATGAGCATGATTGCAATGTTGTTAGTATGAATTCCTTGAATATCCATGATGCTAATGATATGCAAAGCCACAAGCTTGGGGATGCTATGTTTGATGAAGATGATATTTTTTGTTCCCCAAGTTTTGATGAGCAAATTTTTTTTGATGATAGAATGCCTCTTATTTTTTGATGATTACATTGATAAAAATGGGTTTGGAAGAGTGTCAACTTTAGGAATTAATGATCCCACTATTTTGGAGGGTGTTGAATCATATTGTGATAATTGTGAAAGTGGATTTGGAGAGGTCATGACTTTATTTAGTGATGAATCCACTATTTCGGAAGAGGTTCTAATTGATTATGTGAACAAAGTTGCTATCTATGATGATTATTGTGATGACATGTATGCTATAAAGAATAATGATAACCATGGAACTTGTCATCATGATTTTAATTTTCAATTGGATTATGCCTCCCATGATAGATATTTTATTGAGTTTGCTCCCACTATTATGAATGAAAAGAATTTTGCTTATGTGAAGAGTAATAAAATTTCTATGCTTGTGCATCATGAGAATAATGCTTTATGTGGTAGTTATATTGTTGAATTCATTCATGATGCTACTGAAAATTATTATGAGGGAGGAATATATGCTTGTAGGAATTGCAATAATACCAAGTTTCCTCTCTATGTGCTTAAAGTTTTAAAGTTATGCTTGTTTTGCCTTCCTATGCTAATTGATTATTGTTCCAATAAATTATTTGCTCACAAAATCCCTATGCATAGGAAGTGGGTTAGACTTAAATGTGCTAGTCATATTCTTCATGATGCTCTCTTTATGTTTAGTAAAACGATAGCGCTTTTTGGGAGGCAACCCAATTTTATTTTTGTTCTTTGATTTTTGCTCCTGTTTAGTAATAAATAATTCAAATAGCATCTGTTTATATGTGGTTTTATGATTTTAATTAGTGTTTGTGGCAAGTAGAACCTTTTGGGAAGACTTAGGGAAAGTCTTTGCAATCTTGTTGTAAAAAACAGAAACTTTAGGGCTCACGAGATTTGCTTACATTTTTTAATAGAGATTGATATTTAGTTAATTCTTTTTGAAGATGATTAGAAGATAAATTACCCACGTCCAGAAATTTATTTCAGAATTTTTGGGCTTCCAGAAGTATTCGAAACCTACAGATTACTACAGACTGTTCTGTTTTTGACAGATTCTGTTTTTCGTGTGTTGTTTGCTTATTTTTATGAATCTATGGCTAGTAATAGAGTTTATGAACCATATAAAAGTTGGAATACAGTAGGTTTAACACAAATATAAATAAATAATGAGTTCATTACAGTACCTTGAAGTGGTGGTTTGTTTTCTTTTACTAACGTAGCTCACGAGTTTTCTATTAAGTTTTGTGTTGTGAAGTTTTGAAGTTTTGGGTAAAGATTCGATGGGCTATGGAATAAGGAGTGGAAAAACCATAACTTGGGGATTCCCAAGGCACCCCAAGGTAATTTCAAGGACAACCAACAGCCTAAGCTTGGGGATGCCCCGGAAGGCATCCCCTCTTTCGTCTTCGTTCTTCGGTAACTTTACTTGGAGCTATACTTTTATTCACCACATGATATGTGTTTTTCTTGGAGCGTCAATTTATTTTGTTAGGATTTGCTTGATGTTATGTAGAACAATGTTTTGCATCTTTTATTTCAATAAAAGTGGCATTGATGGCCTTTACTATGCCTATTTTACAAGTCTACATGTTGTTGTTTGAAAACAGAAAGCTTACCACTGTTGCAAAAAAATGTTGAAACCTTTTGCATAATAAGCTTTGATAAATTTACTACAGTGGGAATTTTCTTCCATAATTTTTGGAGCTAGGGAAGTATGAATCTTGCTGCATTCTTCACAGACTGTCCTGTTTAGGCAGATTGCTGTTATGTTTGCATTGTTTGCATATGTTTGCTTGTTTAATGATTCTATTTGAGGATAGGACTATTAAATATGCGCATGCATTTAGTATGCAATGTTGACTAATAATTTTAGTGATTTGCTATAGAATATTATGGTAAGGTTATTGCATGGACTTATACTAACCTATCTCACAAGTTCTTGTTGAGTTTTGTTTGGATGAAGCTTTTAAGATTTAGGGAAACCACGATATGAAAGGAATTAAGGAGACACAAATGCTCAAGCTTGGGGATGCCCAAGGCATCCCAAGATAATATTTCAAGAAGTCTCAAGCGTCTAAGCTTGGGGATGCCCCGGTTGGCATCCCACCTTTCTTCTTCAACAACTATCGGTTAGTATCGGTTGATCCTTGGTTTTTGCTTCTTCACATGATGTTTTCTATTCTTAGATGTCATTTTATTTTGTTTTGCTTGCTGTTTGGATAAAGTATCAAGATATGAAATTATTAAATGGGAGAGTGTTCACATAGCTAAATAATTATTGAACGACTCATTGATCTTCACTTATATCTTTCGGAGTAGTTTGTTATTCATTTACGCGCTTCACATATGTCCATTGAGCAAATGGTTGAATGAATTGAATATAATAAATCCAAAATTATATATGTTTCATATGCTTATCCCATGGGGAGTAATGACTGCACATATAAGAAGTAGAGGTGGTAAATTTATTGAAGGTTAGCAAACATTGTATAGGTCACTTGAAAAATTCATGAAGGAATATTGAGGGAATAGAGATTTCACATATAAATATATTATCTTGTACATATGTTGTAATTGTGAGCACTCATTAAAATATGGCATGTTAAAAGGTTGATGTTGGACAAGGAAGACAATGTAATGCGTTATGCTTTCTTATATCCGAAATAAAGTATATTGTCATGGATCATCCAACATGTTGACCTTGCCTTTCCCCCTCATGCTAGCCAAATTATTTGCACCAATTAGAGATACTACTTGTGCTTCCAAACATCCCTTAAACCAGTATTGCCATGAGACTCCACCATACCTACCTATGGATTGAGTAAGATCCTTCAAGTAAGTTGTCATCGGTGCATGCAATAAAAATTGCTCACTAAATATGTATGATCTATTAGTGTGGAGAAAATAAGCTTTATACGATCTTGTCATGAGGAAGAAATAAAAGCGACGGACTGCATAATAAAGGTCCCTATCACAAGTGGTAATATAAAGAGACTTTCTTTCGCATTAAGATTTTGTGCATCCAGCTATAAAAGCGCATGACAACCTCTGCTCCCCTCTTCGAAGGGCCTATCTTTTATTCTTCTCTTATACCTTATGCAAGAGTCATGGTGATCTTCACCTTTCCTTTTTACATTTTATCCTTTGGCAAGCACATTGTGTAGGAAAGATCCTGATATATATCTATATATATATATATATAGGACATGGCTATTCTGTTACTAGTAACAAAGTATTATTCTGTTACCCCTCACCTTCTTCCCCGTCGGCGCCCAACTCCCACCTTCTCCCCCGTGTCCAGCCGCCGCCCCATCCCCACCTTCTTCCCCTGTCTCAGACCACCGCCCACCCCCCACCTTCTCCACCATCTCTGGCCGCCACCCCATCCCCACCTTCTTCCCCGAATCCGCCCACCGCCCCGCCTCCACCATCTTCGGGCAGGAAGTCGCCTGTGCCGGCCCCCCGGACATGGCGCCCGCGACCAACATCCTGGATCTCGCCCATGGTTACAGGGGCCCGGCACGACGGGGAAGTGTGGAGGCGCAAGATGCTCTACGACTGAGGTAGGCGTCCCTGGTGCTCGCCATGGCTTAAGACGGCCTCCAACCCCTGGGCCCAAAGCAGCCAATCTTCCCGCTTCACCTAGGTATGCGCCACCACCCGCGCTCAATGCTCCCTACTCCCATAGCTGTCCTCAGTTCAACCCCATGGTGTCGAGATGGTCGAGTTAGTCGCGAGCAGCAGTCCGCCGCCGCGCGCCGCCCCCTAGCACCACGCCGCTCGGGCACCTGCTCAATTGAAGAAACCAGTCACTTTCAATCAAAGTGTCCTGTTTTGCTCCTCCAGTCCACCGTACCTAGAAACTAGATTTTTATCTGCAAAATCAGTTCATCGTACCTAGAACAATCAGTTTGGTCCATCTCCTGATTCTGAAAAAGTGAATCTTGTTTACTGCCAAATTGATGCTCTTTAGTTCACCATGTATATATGTCATCAGTTCAAAAAAACATACATAAAAAGTTCAATTGTATGTGTTAAAACCCAGTTTGGTTTTATACTATATGTTAGATTATTACAAAGTACGATAAAATATTTTGCTCATGTGGCTGTAAGCTCTAACTATATGGCAACAAAGAGAGAACAAGTAGGAAGTATTGTTGTTTCCATATTGTTAAGTTCAGTATGTATTCCGTTTTCAGTACATAAACAAACACACATGATATTTATAAAAGCAAAACTTACAAATGGAAATCTATAAGTTCAATTACATATTTTACAAAAAATGAAATATAAAAATTACATCAGTTCAATGACAGAAAAACATCAGTTCGAAAATATATATGTAGGAGGTTGGGAGCAAAAAAATCATAATTTTGCTCAGTTCAAAGATTGGAAGCAAAAAAATTGTAGCTAGTGGTTTCGAGGTGTCAAAAGATGAACATTTTCTGCTCAAATTAAGTTTGCATCAGAGATATAGCCATTGTTGTATGTTGGTGTCATGCTTGTTGATGTGTTGACTAGGAGATCAATATATATGCATGTTGCTTGCTTTTGACATGGTAAACATAAACTATTGGTACAAATTCAAGTTCCTATATCACAAAAGTTCATTGACAAAAAAACATATCAGTTCAATGGATACGTTGTATCTGTTTATCACATATACTTGCAAAAGAGTTCAAAATTTTCTTCCCTCTTGGAAATTACATATGATTTTTCATTTCTTTTTGGGCAATACAAACAACAATAACTCATTAGGCTTGTATGGCTGAATTTCTTTTCATTTGCTCGTATAACTGGAATGCATCTTTGCTTGTATTATTTCTTGTAACACTAAGATATATATTTTTATGTTGGCATGTCTTTAGGTGCGCCCTAGCCGATCACAGCCACCGCCGCAGGCCGTTCAACGCCACCTCCACAGGCCGTTCATCGCAAAAACAGCAATCTGGATCCCACTGGTTCCCACCAGCAACGCCCGTTCGAGCATGTTGTCGCTCTCCTGCTGCAGCATGGCTCAGCTACTGCACTTGGTGGAGGTTAGATCCTTTCCTCTAGTTTCCTCTAGTTTTGAACTTCATGGATCCTTAGTTCCTAAAAAACATTGAACTTGCTGATCCTTCCTTCCTCTATTCACAGTACATGAATTGGACTGATGAGAAGATGCATTCTGGGTGTATAAAAGCCTGCTGGAGGAGTCACGGGGTTGAGGACCTCCTGCTTAACAATACAACTTCTTGTTTTGTGGCCGGTCGCTCAAGGAGCTGAGTGCAGGCCGCAGTAAGTACATGAGTACTAATATTAGGATATGTGTGGTCCCAGTAAGTACATGAGTACTAATTAGGAAGTTTGATGAAAATCTCAGCTTGTACTGATACATTCCAAAAAAGTGTTGTGTGTTTTCAGGAAAAAAACAACTGATGTCGTCGGCCGTTCTTTGCCATCTACTAAAGGTCAGCTTTTGTCATCTCATCCTCGTATCTCCGTATATGTTCAACTGTTGCTTGCTTGAGTGTTCGCAAAACAAGACTAATTATAGCATCTTTTCTGTTTGTATGTATTTAGTTGAACTATTTAAATTTTTGAGTGAAGTTCAAACTTCTCGATGTGTGAAGGTTGAATTAGTTCAGTTTTATATGTAAGAGGTTTAGCCAATTTTTTCTGCTACTGAAACAAATCATTTGACAGGGAGTTCAAACTTGCTGTACAGCAAAGTGCACATCCTATTTCCCACTCTTTTTCTAGTTTTGATCACACAAACATTTAAAATAAAATGTTCCATCGAGAAGTTCACACACTACCGTCTCAAACGTTCAGGCGTTCTTTTCCTTAAAGTTCATATTTAAAAAAAAAACCACCCCATTTGGAGTACTCTTCAGTTAAATTTTTTAAAAAGAAAAAACATCCTGAACAGCAAGAACAGTTCAACAAGAAGACTTGTAGTAGTTCATCAGTATGTATCCATTAGAAAAAATCCAGTTATGATGTTGTTCTTGGTATTGATCTTTTCAGAATATCGAGTAAATAAGCAACTTCGGCATGCCAATGGGACCTTTTTAGTAAGTGCTTTGACTACAACTGATGGTAGTTGGTATTCTATGACGTAGTGCTCAGCAGCAGGAGGGTGAGGATCTTCATCTTATCAGTCAACTGCACCCTCCGCCGCTGTTCATGAGAAGAGCCGCGTGCAGGCCACTCCGTGCTCTGCCCTGGATTTTTTCAATGATCAGGTTGTCGTCGTCCTGCCCCACGATAATCATACTGGTTCATGCGCCATTATCGTCGGTCTTTCTTCGGCTGGATATAGGGAGCGGCCACAGGGAGCCCCTTCATCAGTGGTTCATTGGTCTCTCAAGTATGAAGGTGAGCTTCATAATAGAGTAGCTAGACCTATCTGCCTTCCATTTTACGAATTTTGCTGGGAGCTAGAAGTAACTATATGGAGAAAGTTGCCATCTCCGTTTCAACGGTATATTATTTGCCATATTTTGACAAACTTTTTAAAAAAAATCGCGTTCAAAATCAAATTTGACCGTATTCGAATTCGTTTTTAAATCGTAAGGAATTAGACAAACATTTCTACACAAAAAAGTTGTGCATTTTGCACTGCTTTCCTACGCCGTATCATTTGCGTCAATCCGACAAACCGTTTGCAAAAAATCGCAAAAATACGTTTCACCCAGAATTTCACCGTTTTTCAAATTACTTCTAAATGATATAGAATTAGAAAAAACAATACATATATGGAAGATGCGGATTTTCACCAGCTTTCCAACGCCATCTTATTTGCTCAATTCCGACAAACCGTTTGAAAATTGAGTCCAAAATACGATTCACGTTTTCGGTTTTGAAAAAAATGGTTTTTTCAAAACTGCTCTTAAACCATAATGATTTTGTAAAAACGTTCAATATACTTGAAATATGGTTGTCAAGAGCTTTCCAACGATATATTACACATCACGTTCCGACAAAAAAATTACAAAAAAGTTTTTGAACTAAAGAAGACGATCTGTTAAACACAACTGAAAGCCTGAGTTCAACCGCTTCGAAAACATGAGTACAACCACCTGAAACCGTCAGTTCAAAAAGGGTAACAGAATAATATTCTGTTACTAGTAACAGAATAGCCCAGATGTATATATAT
Organism: Triticum dicoccoides; assembly: GCF_002162155.2. NCBI lineage: Eukaryota > Viridiplantae > Streptophyta > Magnoliopsida > Poales > Poaceae > Triticum > Triticum dicoccoides. The sequence continues at coordinate 40,490,102 of NC_041384.1, read as the reverse complement.
ATATATATATATATATATATATATATATATATATATATATATCCAATTGGATGTTAGGCATCATGAACTATTATTGTTAACATTACCCTTGAGGTAAAAGGTTGGGACGCGAATCTATAAGCCCCTATCTTTCTCTATGTCTGATTAAAACATTGAACCCATAAATATCATGTGAGTGTTAGCAATTGTGAAAGACTAAATGATAGTTGAGTATGTGAAGTTTGCTGAATTAAAGCTCTGACATAGACCCTTCCTGAAAATAAGATGAATTGTAATTGTTTGATGACTAATAACACGGTTTGTTAGTTTTTGAGAAAGTTTATGATCTATACTTTAACATGTGAATAGTTTGTTACTTGATCATGAGAAGTTATATGAGTTAAGCTACTGTTATGATATATAATGATGCTAGAAAAGGTGATTGAAATTATCATTGATCAAACTTGTGCACCTGCTAGCATTCACACTTCATAAATTATTTCTTTTATCATTTACCTACTCAAGGACGACCAGGAATTAAGCTTGGGGATGCTGATACATCTCAAACATATCTATAACTTATGAAGTATTCATGCTATTATATTATCTGTTTTGGATGTTTATGGGCTTTACTAAACACTTTTATATTATTTTTGGGATTAACCTATTAACCCGAGGCCTAGCCCAAATTGTTGTTTTCTTGCCTATTTCAGTGTTCGAAGAAAAGGAATATCAAACGGAGTCCAAATGGAATGAAACCTTCGGGAGAGTTATTTTTTGGAACGGAAGCAATCGAGGTGAGTTGGAGTAGACATCAGGGAAGCTTCGAGGAAGCCATGAGGCATGGAGGCGCACCCTACCCCCTGGGCGCGCCCTCCACCCTCGTGGGCCCCTTGTGGCTCCCCTGAACGACTTCTTTCGCCTATATATGTCCATATACACTAAAAACATCGAAGAGCACAATAGATCAGGGGTTCCGCCGCCAGAAGCCTCCGTAGCCACCGAAAACCAATCTAGACCCGTTCTGGCACCCTGCCGGAGGGGGGGAATCCCTCTTCGGTGGCCATCTTCATCATCCCGATGCTCTACATGATGAGGAGGGAGTAGTTCACCCTCGGGGCTAAGGGTATGTACCAGTAGCTATGTGTTTGATCTCTCTCTCTCTCTCTCTCGTGTTCTTGAGGTGGTACGATCTTTATGTATCGCGAGCTTTTCTATTATAGATGTATCTTATGATGTTTCTGCTACATCTTGAGCACTGCGTTAGTTTTCCCTTGAAGAGGAAAGGGCGATGCAGTAAAGCAGCGTAAGCATTTCCCTCAGTTTTTGAGAACCAAGGTATCAATCCAGTAGGAGACTGATACGTCTCCAATGTATCTATAATTTTTGATTGTTCCATGCTATTATATTATCTTTTTTGGATGTTTATGGGCTTTATTATACACTTTTATATTATTTTTGGGACTAACCTATTAACCCAGAGCCCAGTGCCAGTTTCTGTTTTTTCCTTGTTTTAGAGTATCGCAGAAAAGGAAAATCAAACGGAGTCCAATTGACCTGAAACTTCACGGAACTTATTTTTCGACCAGAAGAAGCCCACGGAGTATTGGAGTTGGACCAGGAGAGTCCCGGGCTGCCCACAAGGGTGAGGGGCGCGCCCACCCCCCTAGGCGCGCACCCTACCTCGTGGACAGCCCGGAGGTCCACCGACGTACTTCTTCCTCCCATATATACCCATACACCCTAAAAACTTCGGGGAGCACAAGAGATCGGGAGTTCCGCTGCCAAAAGCCTCCGTAGCCACCGAAAACCAATCTAAACCCGTTTCGGCACCCTGCTGGAGGGGGCAATCCCACTCTGGTGGCCATCTTCATCATCCCGGTGCTCTTCATGATGAGGAGCGAGTACTTCTCCCTCGGGGCTGAGGGTATGTACCAGTAGCTACGTGTTTGATCTCTCTCTCTCTCTCTCTCTCTCGTGTTCTTGAGGTGGCACGATCATAACGTATCTCGAGCTTTGCTATTATAGTTGGATCTTATGATGTTTCTCCCCCTCTACTCTCTTGTAATGGATTGAGTTTTCCCTTTGAAGTTATCTTTTTGGATTGAGTCTTTAAGGATTTGAGAACACTTGATGTATGTCTTGCATGGGATACCCGTGGTGACAATGGGGTATTCTATTGATCCACTTGATGTATGTTTTGGTGATCAAATTGAGGGTTCCGTGACCTTGGGAATCTATGCATAGGGGTTGGCACACGTTTTCGTCTTGACTCTCCGCTAGAAACTTTGGGGCACTCTTTGAGGTTCTATGTGTTGATTGAATAGATGAATCTGAGATTGTGTGATGCATATCGTATAATCATACCCACGGATACTTGAGGTGACATTGGAGTATCTAGGTGACATTAGGGTTTTGGTTGATTTGTGTCTTAAGGTGTTATTCTAGTACGAACTCTAGGGCTGTTTGTGACACTTATAGGAATAGCCCAACTGATTGATTGGAAAGGATAACTTTGAGGTGGTTTTGTACCCTACCATAATCTCTTCGTTTGTTCTCTACTATTAGTGACTTTGGAGTGACTCTTTGTTGCATGTTGAGGGATAGTTATGTCATCCAACTATGTTATTATTGTTGAGGGAACTTGCACTAGCGAAGTATGAACCCTAGGCCTTGTTTCAACGCATTGCAATACCGTTTGTGCTCACTTTTATCATTAGTTACCTCGCTATTCTTATATTTTCAGATTACAAAAACCTTTATCTACCATCCATATACCATTTGTATGACCATCTCTTCACTGAACTAGTGCACCTATACAATTTACCATAGTATTGGGTGTGTTGGGGACACAAGAGACTCTTTGTTATTTGGTTGCAGGGTTGCTTGAGAGTGAAAGTGCTAGTGATCGACTAGAGGGGGGTGAATAGGCGATTTTTATGGAAGTCTTCAAAACATGTAAGTTTCAAAGACAAACAATAGAAATAAACCTATTACCATGCAGCGGAAGGTAGACTACACTAGGCAAACCATAGTCAAGTATTCAATGAAGTGAATGCACAATGACTAATAGCAGCTAGGCAGTAAGGATCAGGTAGGAAGATATTGTGAAGCCAATCAGAACAAGTAATCACTCAGTGAAGCCAAATGGTGATGCAATTGTACAATGACTTCACAAGGACCAACAGTAAGTAAAGGGAAGGGAAGGATGAAACCAGTGACTCGCTGAAGACAATGATTTGTTGGACCAGTTCCAGTTGCTATGACAACTGTACGTCTGGTTAGGGAGGCTGAGATTCAACTCAGAAGACCTCGTCTTCACCTCATTCCCCTTGAGCTAAGGACACCCAGTCCTCGCCCAATCACTCTGGTAAGTCTTCAAGGTAGACTTCTGAACCTTCACAGACTTCGTTCACCGGCGATCCACAATGACTCTTGGATGCTCAGAACGCGACGCCTAACCGGCTGGAGGATTCACAGTCCTCAAGTGTAATAAGTCTTTAGATCACACAGACAGGAAGACTTAAGTGATGCCTAACACTCTTTGGCTCTGGGTGGTTAGGGCTTTATCCTCTCATGGAATTCTCTCTCAAAGGCTTCGAGGTGGGTTGCTCTCAAACGACAAAAGCCGTGCTTTAACTCTGAGCAGCCAACCGTTTATGGTTGTAGGGGGTGGGCTATTTATAGCCACTAGGCAACCCGACCTGATTTGTCCGAAATGACCCTGGGTCACTAAGGAACTGACACGTGTGCCAACGGTCAGATTTCAAACACACACGGCAACTTTACTTGGGCTACAAGCAAAGCTGACTTATCCAACTCTGGATAAGATTTGCTCTCATAGTCTTCACTCGAAGACATAGGATTTTGGTTAAGCATCACTTCAGTCATTGTGACTGGTTCTCTTGGACCCCACTTAACAGTACGGTGGTTCCTATGACTCAACAAAGAAAAACATAGAACGACGAAACTGCTAAGTCTTCGTGCTCCATAGTCTTCACGCGATGTCTTCTCTTGTCATAGTCTTCAATGTGAATGTCTTAACATACCACCTTTGACTTCAATGTCTTCATACATTTTTAGGGGTCATCTCTGGTAGGAAAACCGAATCAATGAGGGACTTCTACCTGTGTTATCCTGCAATTCTCACAAACACATTAGTCTCTCAACTAGGTTTGTCGTCAATACTCCAAAACCAACTAGGGGTGACACTAGATGCACTTACAATCTCCCCCTTTTTGGTGATTGATGGCAAACTAGTTGAAGTTTTGAACGGGGAATATAATATGTGAAATTGTAAAGGATAGGGAATTGTCTTCATAAGTTGCAAGGGCTCCCCCTGAAGATGTGCATATAAGTAATTTGCTTTTGGAATGCAAATGCACATGGCAGGTTGTACTTGTGGAGATTCTCTTCAACTTATGATGACAATTCATCATGCATGAAAAGTATGTGAAGATAATGACATGCATAATGAAAAATGGACGTCTGCAAAATGATCTAAGTGCGGAATTTATCGTCGCACATGCGGAATTTATCTTCACATCACAGAATAGCAAATAAGTAGCAGACAACCATCGAGTTTAAGTGTTACAACTCAAAGAACCAAATGTATCAAAACGAGAGTTGTAAACACTAGGCAAAACATAAAGCAACCACCCATATGGACCCGCTTGAAGACTATCAAACTCATATGCTTCTCCCCCTTTTGTCAGTAAGAACCAAAAAGGTTTGAAGACATAGAGTATCTACTCGTTCCCATGAGGAGTAGGTGAAGCAGCAAGGTCGTCGGTGTTGTTCGGCGGTGCAGACGAACTCGGGGCAGTGTCAATGCGTGCAGAAGTAGGGAGCGGTGAAGTGGCATCGTCTTCGTCCTCGATCACTCTGGCATTCACAGTTGCCGCGGAGGAAGAGAACTCAGAGTCTTCAAGAGACGGAGTTCATCGCAGTACAGTCCTTCTTGGAGGTGTGGAGTGAAACTTGAAACGTTCAGAGAATCCATCCTCTTGAAGATCATCTTCAGAACACATAAGCGTCAGCCCTTTCCATGTACGCCGATAGGTTTCATGGGAAACAAAGGCATTCTTGGTGGCAAGATTGCGAATGCGGTTGACATCCACCAAGAGGCTTTGCATTTGGCGTTTCAGCCAGTCAGGATGCCTATCCTGTTTCTGATGAAGGGCAACCAGAAGCTCTTGGTCATTGTGAACACAAGACCGCTTCTTGGGCCGTTGGGTAATGGTGCTTTCAGTGGCTTCAGTGAGGGCACGATGAGGTGCACATGTAGTACCAGCCAGAGGATAAACACGAGTGACTGCTTCAACTCCTTCAATGTTTTGAGAGAAACTTTGATGCTCAGCATTCTGAAGACTAAGAGGCTCCTTGGCAGGCTCTGGATAGATGGCTTCAACAGACATATCAACATCAGGCAGAAAGATCCGATGATTGCAAGCAGAGGGCTGATATGAGACAAGTGAGTGTAGTTTGATCAGTCGCATTATCCATGGAGCGTAAAACTTGAAGCCAAAAAGATCAGATCCTGATGCAGCAAGTTGGCGGATGAAGAAGTCTTGTGCATTGAAGCATTTGCCGTGAAGAATATAAAAGACCAAAGTCTTCATTGCACCTTCCAGCTTTGCATGTGGAGAATGTCCTTTGATGGGCCAGAGAGTTCGCCTGATAATGTGATTGATAGTGCGTGGCAGATACTCAAGATCTTCAACAAAGAACTCCTTAGGATATGCAGCATCTGGAGGCAAAGGCTTCATCATGCCAAGCATCTGACTCATGTTCGGTTCAGGCTTCTGAAAGATGCTCTCCATAGCTGCACTGTGAAGCTGACAACCAGGTTCATAAAGATCTCCAGGAGTGGGCAGATCAGTGAGGTCAATGATATCAAAGGCTTTGGCTTCGTGATGAACATTGCCTATCATCCACTCAAGGACCCAAGTCTTCGGATCTCTGTTGTAGCCACGAATGTGAAGAGTGGCATAGAATTGGAGCAGCAACTCTTCGTTCCAGTGCTCTTGGTCGGTGACGAAAGGCAACAATCCAGACTCTTTGAAGCAATCCAGAGCTTCTTCCAAGCAAGGCAGACCAGTTATGGCTTCAGTGTCAAGACGCATATGAGGGAAAATGAGACCTTGATTTTACAGAATGCATGAGTAATAACTTCGCTGCGGATAGCTCCAGAACCGATCAGAAGATATTCTTTCCCTTGAGTACGGGTTCTTGGCGCTATTGAAGAAGGTGTTGTCTGCTTTGAAGCCGTTGACATTAAAGGATCCGGGTGCTGATGCAGGACCTGGTAACCTGGGCAACCTTGGCATTGGCTTCTGTACCTGAGGCCTGTGCTCAACGTGATAGTCAAACTGAGGACTAGCAGCAGGCACAGGAACAGGAGCAGTAGCATCATTGGCTTCACTGACTTCTGGCACATTGGTTGGTGCAGGCTCCACATCTGCTTCAGGCATGATAACGTCATTGGCATCATTTGTGTTGGTGGTGGCAGCCTCAAGATTCTCAACCTCCACTTGATGAGCTGGAGGGTCGGGCACAGACACGTTCTCCTCGAGAACAGCATCTTCAGTAAAGGGGGGAGTAAGGACACGTTCTTCTTCTTGTGTGTCGTCGGCTGATGCAGCCGGAATGTCCTCAGCAGCTTTAGCCTCAGACTTGGAGACATTCACAGTAGAAGTGGCATCTGGAAACACTTGACGTGCAACAGATTGGTGGGGCACTTCTCCTTCTGGAACGCTCAGAAAAGGTACTTGAGACCTTGGTCCTTTGTGAAGCCTGCGTGACGCTGGCGACGCCTCTGGAGACGGAGTTGGCTGGGCCTCAAAGTCATCTTCTTCTTCTTGACGGGGTGGTGTGACTTGTTGTTGTGGGTGATCAGCCCATGATGCATCCTGAGCAATTGGCGTCAGAGGACGACCAATGCTGATGAGTTCACTGTGCGTAAGCACAGGCGATGATACCAAGTTGTGCTCGATCTGAGGAAGAACTACATCATCTTCAACATTGTCATGGTGACCAATGTCTTCAGCAGCGGTGGGATCAGCTGCTGGAATGTCTTCAGCTTCATGAGCCTTTGTGGAAGCAGGCTCATGGACAGTCAGTTGGCGCTCTTGATCTTCAGCTGCAGGGCGAACCATGGACATAAGTTCAACAACTAAGGTCTCTGTGGGAGCAGCCCGATCCTTATTGGTCTTGTGCTTCTTCTTGGAGGGAGCACCATCAGAGGCTTCAGGATGTTTCCTCTTTCTCGCTTCAGCCTCAGCAGTCCTCGTCTTCTTCAGTTCTGAAGCGGTTGACCTGACCTTTGGCTTCGAGCCAGTCATGCTGGCTGGGAAGACAATGGGATGTGCTTCCTGCCTTGGTGCTTCGGGTTCGGCCATAGCTGGCTTCTTCTTCTTCTTTGGAGCCATCCTAGGATCGATGCCAGGACGACCAAGGGCCTTGCGCTTCTCAGCCTCATTGTAGGCTTGCACACACTTGTCAGCCAGGCTCTTCATGCGCTCACGAGAACCTTGAGCTTCTTCACGCTTCTTGAGAAAGGCTTCTTTGAGCTCGTGCAGCATGATCTTGAAATTTTTGACCTCTTGCATGCTGAGCTTGGCCATGTGCTTCTTGAACTAAGCTTTCTCAAATTCAATCTTTTGCTTCAGTTCAACGATGCGTTGAGCTAGAGCTAGCTCTAACGCAATGGTGCCATGGAAGGCGACACTGAGGCCAATTGGAAGTTGCAGATCTCAAAGCTGAGGTTGGGCGTGTCAAACCACTCATCAATGAAGTTGTGGATGATTGCCACGTCAAAGAGAGGCAAATCATTGAAGATTTATGCTTCTTCTTTGCTCTTGATCAGTTGCTCAAGAGCGTCATCTGCAAGATCTTCATCGCTGGACAGATCAATGGCGTGGTTGCGCAGAATAGCAGCAGCAGTCAGTTCTTGGCTGGTGTGTTGCAAAGGCATTTTGACTCTCGAGGGCTTGGAGATGCGTGACAAATCTTCATACTAAACACTGTGTTTAGGAGGTGCAGTAGCCAGTGGCTTCGCCCGTGAGATTTTTGGTGCTGAGGCAGGCTTTGAAGCTTTAGGCTACTTTAGTTTCTTTGGCTTCGACGGTGCAGGCGCTTCATCAGATTCAGCGTCATCTCCAGGCTCATCCACGACTGTCCCTTGAACCATGATATGAGTAATGAGACCTTCCAGGTTGTAGAAGGGCCCAACAAGATTGGGTTCAGCTTCACGGGTGCCATCGGCACGGGGAGCAGAGGGACCAGGGTTGAAGTCTAGTCCCAATGACTTCTTGTTCTGCTTCGCCAAATTCTGGGAAAACTGGAAGTTGCGCTTCAACAGATTGTTGTCACGACACCATAGCAATGACGATGGGTCAGCATCTGTAGGGTGTGGTCCATGGACCATGCAGGGATAGAAGCCTTGTTCAATGGCTTCATCTCTGGACCTGGGTTGAAGATTTCTGTATAGGATGTCTCCCCATGGTCGTTTGATGGCATTCTTCTCAGCATATCCCTTGGTCACAAATCTGTACTTGAACCACTGTTGTGCCCAATATCGTCGAATCCATTGGATTCGTGTCTTGCGCTGATTGTAATCCTCTTCTGAATCTATCTTGTACAGCTCTGACAGGTCATCGGGCAGATCTCTTGATGTTTCACCTCGACGCTTTCTGCCACCCTTCCTTACTGATTTCTCTGTAGCCATGAACTTTAAACTAAATGGCTTCAACACGTTCAAAGGCTTTCGCTTACTGGACAAACAGGACTAGCTTCGGGAGAATTTATATGATGCTGTAAGAATTCTGCAAATGAATGCAGACTATGAGAACCAAGGGATTCTCCTACGGACATGTACCTGTGACAGCATTAAGGTGCGAGGGAAGGGGAAGAGGTCATATGCATTCTCAGAAGATTTTGAAGATAAATCAGTTTAGAAGACATTGACCTCAACATGCGAAGACATTCACTCATAGATAAAGAGTTGGTTCCAGATTTGTACGAATCCATGGATCAATACAAGTGAGGAATCTAACTACTTTGTGAGGCATAAGTGAACATACTAGGTATATTATGAGATGCAGTGTGAAATAGATCCAACTTGTGTGACTAGAAACTTCTTGTGGCAGAAAGTGATGAATCTATAGGATCAAAGGGGCCGTAAAAAGGAAGTTTTATTTACCACACGAAGAACTGCTAGACGGAGAGGGAGATGAGGCCGAGTAGTGCGATCCTTCGTGCCCTAACTTGGCGATGGCGGAGAAGACGATGTCCGCAGCCGGCGTGAAGATGGCGTCCGAGAGGTCGCGGCAGCTAAGCGCTTCGTCGCTGGTGTCGTCAAGGGCTAGTGGTTGCGCTATGGTTTGTGCGAGAGTGGAAGAAAGGATAATGAGTGTGGTGAGGCGTGTATTTATAGGGACAGGGATGGCACAGCGTTATTACACAGGTACCGCTGGCGATTCACATCTGAAGGACACGTGGCCATCATGCAACATATCAGAGGTTGTTCCACGTTCCCACGCACGCCTAGATTGTCGGGTGGTCGTTCCCACTTCTCCGGGTTTCAGGTGAAGGAATTAGCATTGAAAGCGGACTTAATGTTTGTCTCTGTATCTTCTGCTGACAAGGACGCAGAGAAGACATTCGACAGTTTCAAGAGAATGCATATGATTTGGAGAGATAGAGTTTGAGATAGAAATCATAGAGAGGTTAGGGTCTGATCACATTCACTTAGTTGAAAAGATTCAACAAGAAGACATAGCTATAAGTGAATGCTGTAGAGGACAGAACACTACTATATATATATATATATATATATAATCAACATAGTGAAGATACTCATGAAGACAGGTTGAGATTGAAGCCAAACCAAATGTGAAGACATAGCAAATGTAACGCATGGGTGAAACACTTCAAATAGAAGAATTTGGTGGTGGCGTTACCCACCGTATAGGAAGTATTAGACCCAGACACGGCGCACAATTATCGTGGCGCTCCGAAGTCAAATTCCACATTAATGTATTCACACATAGAATGTAAGTCTTCATTGATTGAAGACATACTTTACTTCGTGTGTTGCACATCTAAGTCATCAATATGCATAAGTGTTAGGATGTGTGCCTGATCACAGGACATTTGAGGATTCTAAGACATTTAGCTCACACCGTAACTTGCAAAACCTCTTCTCATCCAAGGGCTTGGTGAAGATATCTGCCAATTGCTCTTCAGTGTTGACATGTATGATATCTTCCTTCACAACATGATCTCTGAGAAAGTGATGACGAGTTTCAATGTGCTTTGTCTTCGAGTGCTGAACTGGGTTGTTGGCAATCTTGATGGCGCTTTCGTTGTCGCAGTAGAGCGGCACTTGCTTCAGATGAATGCCATAGTCTTTGAGTGTTTGCTTCATCCACAGAAGCTGAGCGCAGCAAGATCCAGTAGCAATGTATTCAGATTCAGCAGTGGAGAGAGATACACAGTTCTAGTTCTTTGAAGACCAACATACAAGTGATCGTCCCAGAAAATGACATGTGCCTGATGTAGACTTGCGATCCACCTTGTCACCAGCATAATCAGCATCCGAGAATCCAACCAGATCAAACTCTGAGCCCTTTGGATACCATAATCCTAGTGTTGGGGTGTAAGCCAAATATCGAAGAATTCGCTTCACAGCTAAGTGATGCGATTCCTTTGGTGCCGCTTGGAATCGAGCAAACATGCAAACACTCAGCATAATATCTGGCCTAGATGCACATAGATAAAGTAAAGAACCAATCATGGAGCGGTATACCTTTTGATTGAACTCTTTACCATTGTCGTCGGGACCCAGATGATATTTGGCTGGCATTGGCATCGTGAAGCCTTTGCAGTCTTGCATACCAAATTTCTTCAGGCAATCTTTGAGGTACTTCTCTTGAGATATGAAGATGTCGTTGCGTTGCTGACGTATTTGAAGATCAAGGAAGAACTTCAGCTCAACCATCATGGACATCTGATATTGCTCTTGCATCATATATCCAAACTCTTCACTGTATTTCTGATTGGTGGAGCCGAAGATAATGTCATCCACATATATTTGGCACACAAACAGTTCACCATCATATGTCTTCGTGAAGAGAGTGAGGTCGAGGGAACCAGATTTGAAGCCTTTTCTCTTCAAGAAGTCTTTGAGCATGTCATACCAAGCCCGAGGGGCTTGTATGAGGCCAGACAGTGCCTTGTTGAGCTTGTACACCATGTCAGGATGTTTTGGATCTTCAAAGCCAGGCTGTTGTGCAACATACACTTCTTCTTCAATCTTGCCATTGAGAAAAGCGCTCTTCACATCCATTTGATATAGAAGTATGTTATGATGATTCGCATGGGCTAGCAGTATGCGTATGGCTTCAAGTCTATCCACAAGAGCAAATGTTTCATCGAAGTCAATCCCTTCAACTTGAGTGTACCCTTGAGCAACGAGATGAGCTTTGTTTCTAACAACTTGACCATGCTCATCTTGCTTGTTGCGATATATCCATTTGGTGCCTATCATATTGTGCTTGCGAGGATCAGGATGCTTAACCAGTTCCCATACATTATTCAGCTCAAACTGTTGAAGCTCTTCTTGCATAGCTTGAATCCATTCAGGTTCCATGAAGGCTTCTTCAACTTTCTTGGGTTCAGATATTGAGACGAATGCGAAGTGCCCACAGAAATTTGCTAGCTGTGTTGCCCTTGAACGAGTGAGTGGACCTGGTGCATTGATGCTATCAATTATTCTCTCAATTTGTACTTCATTTACAACACGAGAATGTACACGACGAAGATTTTGCTCTTGCTGATCATTGTCATCGTTAGAGGGATTGTCTTCAGGCTGAGCATTGTCTTCACGTTGATCAGGTGCAGAGATGATAAGTTCCTCTTCAGGTTGAGCTTCAGACAGTATGATTTCTCTAGTTCCCATAAGTTTGATTGATTCACTGGATGGAACTTCATCTAACACATTTGGCAGGTGCTCTCTTTGTGAGCCGTTCGTCTCATCAAACCGCACATCCACTGTTTCAACCACTTTATAGTGAAAAAGGTTGAAGACTCTGTGGGAGTGCGAATCCTTTCCATATCCAAGCATAAAACCCTCATGTGCTTTTTGGTGCAAATTTTGAAGTGTGATGTGGATCCTTGATCCAGCACCTGGCGCCAAATACTCTGAAGTAACTGACATTTGGCTTCTTCCCAGTAAGGAGCTCATAGGATGTCTTGTTCAGAAGCTTGTGAAGATAAACATGGTTGATGATATGACATGCAGTATCAATGGCTTCCGGCCAAAATTTTGTTGGAGTCTTGTATTCATCAAGCATCGTCTGGGCCATCTCAATAAGTGTTCTGTTCTTGCGTTTGACGACGCCATTCTGTTGTGGCGTGTACGGAGCTGAGAATTCACGTGTGATGCCTAAGGTATCACGATATGTATCTAGGCTAGTGTTCTTGAATTCAGTGCCATTGTCACTTATGATGTGCTTTATCTTGGCGCCATAGTTGTTCATTGCTCGACTGGCGAAGCGTCTGAAGACATCCTGCACTTCAGTCTTGTAGAGGATTATATGCACCCAAGTATATCTAGAATAATTATCAACAATGACAAAGTCGTAGAGACAAGCAGTAGTAGTAAGAGTTGAGTAATGAGTGGGGCCGAAAAGATCCATGCGGAGCAGTTCGAAGGGTTGAGTCCTTGTCATGATTGTCTTCGAGGTATGCTTGGCCCTCGTCATCTTTCTTGCTTCACAGGCACCGCATAAGTGATCTGTCTTGAACTTGACGCCCTCGATGCCTATGACATGCTTCTTCCTTGCAAGGGTGTGGAGGTTCCTCATGCTAGCATGCCCTAGCCTTCGATGCCAGAGCCAGTATTCAGAAGCTTTTGCTAGAAGACATACTGCAAGTTGCGGTCCTGCTGAGAAATCTACCACGTACAAATCATCTTTCCGATACCCTTCAAACACTAGAGACTTGTCAGATTCCATTAGTACAAGGCAACGATATTTTCCAAACATCACAATCATGTTTAAATCGCAAAGCATTGAGACAGACATTAAGTTGAAACCAAGGGATTCAACAAGCATGACTTTATCCATGTGTTGATCCTTTGAGATTGCAACTCTACCTAGACCCAATACCTTGCTTTTACCAGTGTCAGCAAATGTGATGTGACTTTTGTCAAATGGACGTAAAGTTGAGTCCATGAGAAGGCTTCGCTTGCCAGTCATGTGATTTGTACACCCACTATCAATAATCCATTCTGAAGCAGCTGGTGTCGTACCCTACAGTGCAGTTAGGGGGATAGGCTTCGCGAAGAGAATTGTGAAGCAAAAACATTTGACGAACCAGTGGATTATTAAAGCTTAGATCGATATTAGGACTGATAGGGCAAGTAGCAAGCGATTCAGGAACAAATTACATAATAAGACCATTTGGGCATTTGATCTTGCCCCCTACAAGATGTTTAAGGTCCCCAGCAATAGTGTCAGACGATTTTGGTTTTCGGCTGGAGACCTTTCCCTGCAAAAGAGAGTTAAGCTTTCTTAGCCACCCACATCTTCAAGGGTGGCTTCGAAGCAATGAGTCTAAGTGCAACATCTGAGAACTCTGGCTTTAGAGCCCTAGCAAAAAGTCTTGCAGGTGGACAACAGTACTCATAAGAATAATCAGAATAGTTCTTGGTCTTATGAACATGGCGGTTTGATGAAACGCGCTCATATTCACAGGCCTGAGTATGGTTTCCCTGCAAAACATTTGCGTTAGTGCGACTCAGGTGAGTCCTCTATCTGTATGAAGCCTTTGGACCGTATGAAGCCTGTGGTCTGGGGTTTGTCTTCTTCACCTGTGGTGTCATGATGACATTCACATGAAGATTCTCCAAACACCTTTTCGGCACCCAGATCTTCTTCATAGGTGGTCCATTCCTGCAGTTAGTACCAATATACCTGGTAAACACTTCACCATTCTCATTCTTAAATAGTTTATAGTTTGCATCAAAGGATTCATCAATGACAATGGGATTAGCACAAGTGAAGCCAGATAGGGTGGATGGATCCGCTGAAGGTTCCTTTGCAGCAACCCATGTGGTTTTGGGGTACTGCTCAGGTTTCCAGTAAGAGCCATTAGCATTCATTTTCCTTTCGAACCCAACACCCTCTTTCCTAGGGTTTCGGTTCAGGATCTTCCTTTTGAGGACATCACATAGTGTCTGATGCCCTTTGAGACTTTTGTACATCTCTGTTTCAAGCAGTGTCTTCAACCTAGCATTCTCATCAGCAATAGCAGTGGTATCCTCAGCAGAGTGGTTAGTTACCACATCAATAGTTGAAGATATTGCAATAGTAGCAGCAGTAGAACATTCAGCAACAGAAGTAGCGTTATCACGTCCAATGCATTTAAGACATGGTGGTTCAAATCCTTCCTGAGCTGAACTGATCTGTTCGGCGAGAAGTGACTCGTTTTCCTTTTCAAGATCTTCATGAGCCGCTCTCAATGTCTCAAGATCTTGCTTCCTTTGAAGATAATCATAGGAAAGCCTTTCATGAGTTGTTGAGACCATTTCATGACGACTTTTAAGTTCCTCATACTTAACGTGAAGATTTTTTATGTCTTTAATTAAGGACTAAGATGGAGTCATTTCAGCGTCTAACAGATCATCGCTTTTGTCTAATAGTTTTTGAATGTGTTCCATAGCTTTCTGTTATTCAGTTGCACTTTTAGCGTGTGTTTTGTAGCTGGGTTTGGAACCACAATCAGAGTCATCGTCACTAGATGTTTGATAGTGAGTAGTGCGCGTGTTTACCTTGGCACCGCGTGCCATGAAGCAGTAGGAAGGAGCGGAGTAGTCCTTGTCATTTGCATCGGTGTCGGTGATGAAGTCATTGTCTTTAGTGTTGAAGATGGACTTGGCAACGTATGCTGTAGCCAGACTCGCAACGCCAGAATCGGACTCCTCCTCAGACTCCACCTCCGCCTCCTCTGAAGCGGACTCCTCCTCAGAATCCATTTCCTTGCCAACAAACGCATGTGCCTTGCCAGATGAGCTCTTCTTGTGTGATGAAGACTTGGAAGAAGACTTTGAGTATTTCTTCTTCTTCTTGTCGTCAGAGTCATACTCCTTGCTCTTCTTCTTCTTCTTGTTCTCATTGTCCCACTGTGGACACTCAGAGATGTAGTGGCCAGGTTTCTTGCACTTGTGACATGTTCTCTTCTTGTAGTCATGGGCAGAAGCTTCATCATTCCTTGAGCTTGATCATGAAGACTTTCTGAGGCCTTTCTTCTTGGTGAATTTTTGGAACTTCTTCACAAGCATAGCAAGCTCCTTTCCAATGTCTTCAGGATCATCAGAACTGCTGTCAGATTCTTCTTCAGATGAGGAGACAGCCTTTGCCTTCAAGGCACGAGTTCGCCCGTAGTTGGGACCGTAGATGTCTCTTTTCTCAGAAAGCTGAAACTCGTGTGTGTTGAGCCTCTCAAGTATGTCACACGGATCGAGTGTCTTGAAATCAGGACGTTCTTGAATCATCAGGGCTAGGGTGTCAAACGAATTGTCAAGTGATCTCAGGAGTGTCTTGACGACTTCATGCTTGGTGATCTCAGTAGCGACGAGGGCTTGAAGCTCATTTGTGATGTCAGTGAGTCGATCAAACGTGAGCTGGACATTCTCATTGTCATTTCTCTTGAAGTAGTTGAAGAGGTTGCGAAGGACACTGATTCTCTGATCTCTCTGGGTTGAGACACCTTCGTTGACCTTGGAGAGCCAGTCCCAGACTAGCTTAGATGTTTCCAAAGCACTCACGCGGCCATACTCTCCTTTGGTCAGATGACCACAGATGATATTCTTGGCAGTAGAGTCCAGTTAAACGAACTTCTTGACATCAGCAGCAGTGACACCTTCTCCAGCCTTGGGAACGCCGTTCTTGATGACATACCATAGGTCGACATCAATGGCTTCAAGATGCATGCGCATCTTATTCTTCCAGTAGGGATATTCACTTCCATCGAAGACGGGGCACGCAGCGGAGACTTTAGTTATCCCTGCAGTCGACATAGCTAAAACTCCAGGTGGTTAAACCGAATCACATAGAACAAGGGAGTACCTTGCTTTGATACCAATTGAAAGTGCTAGTGATCGACTAGAGGGGGGTGAATAGGCGATTTTTATGAAAGTCTTCAAAACATGTAAGTTTCGAAGACGAACGATAGAAATAAATCTATTACCATGCAGCGGAAGGTAGACTACACTAGGCAAACCATAGTCAAGTATTCAATGAAGTGTAAGCACAATGACTAATAGCAGCTAGGCAGTAAGGATCGGGTAGGAAGATATTGTGAAGCCAATCAGAACAAGTAATCAATCAGTGAAGACAAATGGTGATGCAATCGTACAATGACTTCACAAGGACCAACAGTAAGTAAAGGGAAGGGAAGGATGAAACCAGTGACTCGTTGAAGACAATGATTTGTTGGACCAGTTCCAATTGCTGTGACAACTGTACGTCTGGTTAGGGATGCTGAGATTCAACTCAGAAGACCTCGTCTTCACCTTATTCCCCTTGAGCTAAGGACACCCAGTCCTCGCCCAATCACTCTAGTAAGTCTTCAAGGTAGACTTCCGAACCTTCATAGACTTCGTCCACCGGCGATCCACAATGATTCTTGGATGCTCAGAACGCGACGCCTAACCGGCTGGAGGATTCACAGTCCTCAAGTGTAATAAGTCTTCAGATCACACAGATAGGAAGACTTAAGTGACGCCTAACACTCTTTGGCTCTGGGTGGTTAGGGCTTTATCCCCTCAAGGAATTCTCTCTCAAAGTCTTCGACGTGGGTTGCTCTCAAACGACAAAAGCCGTGCTTTAACTCTGAGCAGCCAACTGTTTATGGTTGTAGGGGGTGGGCTATTTATAGCCACTAGGCAACCCGACCTGATTTGTCCGAAATGACCCTGGGTCACTAAGGAACTGACACCTGTTCCAACGGTCAGATTTCAAACACACACGGCAAATTTACTTGGGCTACAAGCAAAGCTGACTTATCCAACTCTGGACAAGATTTGCTCTCATAGTCTTCACTCGAAGACATAGGATTTTGGTTAAGCATCACTTCAGTCATTCTGACTGGTTCTCTTGGACCCCACTTAACAGTACAGTGGTTCCTATGACTCAACAAAGAAAAACACAGAACGACGAAACTTTTAAGTCTTCGCGCTCCATAGTCTTCACGCGATGTCTTCTCTTGTCAGTCTTCAATGTGAATGTCTTGACATACCACCTTTGACTTCAATGTCTTCATACATTTTTAGGGGTCATCTCTGGTAGGAAAACCGAATCAATGAGGGACTTCTACCTGTGTTATCCTGCAATTCTCACAAACACATTAGTCCATCAACTAGGTTTGTCGTCAATACTCCAAAACCAACTAGGGGTGGCACTAGATGCACTTACAGCGAGAGACCATCTTCATCCTACGCCTCCTACGGATTGATAAACCTTACGCCATCCACCTGAGGGAAATTTTCTACTGTCCTACAAACCTATGCATTTGGAGGCCCAACAACGTCTACAAGAAGAAGGTTGTGTAGTAGACATCAGAGACCACGCGCGAGTCACCTCGTACCTACAGAAACAAATAAGAACCTTGCAACCAACACGATAAAGGGGTTGTCAAGCCCTTCATGGCCACTTGCAAGAGTGAGATCTGATAGAGATGATAATAGTAAGATAAATATTTTTGGTATTTTTATGATATAAATTGAAAGTAAAGATTGCAAAATAAAGTAGATGGGAAACTTGTATGATGGAGAATAGACTCGGGGGCCATAGGTTTCACTAGTGGCTTCTCTCAAGATAGCATAAGTGTTACGGTGGGTGAACAAATTACTGTCGAGCAATTGATAGAAAAGCGAATAATTATGAGAATATCCAGGCATGATCATGTATATAGGCATCACGTCAGTGACAAGTAGACCGAAACGATTCTGCATGCATCGACCACTATCCAGCACATGAGAATATCTACTACTATTACTCCACAGAACGACCGCTATCCAGCATGCATCTAGACTATTAAGTTCATAAGAACAGAGTAACGCCTTAAGCAAGATGACATGATGTAGAGGGACAAACTCATGCAATATGATGTGAACCCCATCTTGTTATCCTCGATGGCAATAATACAATATGTGTCGTTTCCATTTCTGTCACTGGGATGGAGCACCACAAGATTGAACCCAAAGCTAAGCATTTCTCCCATTGCAAGAAAGATCATTCTAGTAGGCCAAACCAAACTGATAATTCGAAGAGACATGCAAAGATAAACCAATCATATATTAAATAATTCAGAGAAGATTCAAATATTCTTCATAGATAGACTTGATCATAAACCCACAATTCATCACATCTCGACAAACACACCGCAAAAGAAGATTACATCGAATAGATCTCCAAGAGAATCGAGGAGAACTTTGTATTGAGATCCAAAGAGAGAGAAGAAGCCATCTAGCTACAAGCTATGGACCCGAAGGTCTGAAGTAAACTACTCACACATCACCGGAGAGGCCATGGTGTTGATGTAGAGGCCCTCCGTGATCAATGCCCCCTTCGGCGGAGCTCCGGAAAAGGCCCCAAGATGGGATCTCTTGGGTACAGAAGGTTGCGGCGGTGGAAATAGGGTTTCCTGGTGTTCCGGGATGTTTGCAGGGTATATGGATATATATAGGAGGAAGAAGTAGGTCGGTGGAGCAACGAGGGGCCCACGAGGGTGGAGGGCGCGCACAGGGGGTGGGCGCACCCCCTGCCTCGTGGCCTCCTTGATTGCTTCTTGACTTCCACTCCAAGTCTCCTGGATCACATTTGTTCCAAAAATAACGATCCCGAAGGTTTCATTCTGTCTGGACGCCGTTTGATATTCCTTTTTGGCGAAACACCAAAATAGGCAAAAAAACAACAATTTGGGCTGGGCCTCCAGTTAATAGGTTATTCCCAAAAATAATATAATAGTGTAAAAATAAGCCCATTAACATCCTAAATAGATAATATAATAGCATGGAGCAATCAAAAATTATAGATACGTTGGAGACGTTTCAAGCATCCCCAAGCTTAATTCCTGCTTGTCCTCGAGTAGGTAAATGATAAAAAAAGAATTTTTGATGTGGAATGCTTAGTAACAAATTTCTCAATGTAATTTCTCTTTATTGTGGCATGAATGTCCAGATCCGAAAGATTCAAGATAAAAGTTTAATATTGACATAGAAATAATAATACTTCAAGCATACTAACTAAGCAATCATGTCTGCTCAAAATAATATGGCCAAAGAAATTTATCCCTACAAAATCATATAGTCTGGCTATGCTCTATCTTCATATCACAAAATATTAAATCATGCACAACCCCGATGACAAGCCAAGCAATTTTTTCATACTTTTGATGTTCTCAAACTTTTCAATCTTCACACAATATATGAGCGTGAGCCATGGATATAACACTATGGTGGAATAGAATGGTGGTTGTGGAGTAGACAAAAAAGGAGAAGATGGTCTCACATCAACTAGGTATATCAACTAGCTATGGAGATGCCCATTAATAGATATCAATGTGAGTGAGTAGGGATTGCCATGCAACGGATGCACTAGAGCTATAAGTGTATGAAAGATCAACAAAAGAAACTAAGTGAGTGTGCATCCAACTTGCTTGCTCACGAAGACCTAGGACAATTTGAGGAAGCCCATAATTGGAATATACAAGCCAAGTTCTATAAAGTAAAATTCCCACTAGTTTATGAAAGTGACAACATAGGAGACTCTCTATCATGAAGATCATGGCGCTACTTTGAAGCACAAGTGTGGAAAAAGGATAGTAACATTGTCCCTTCTCTCTTTTTCTCTCATTTTTTATTTGGGCTTTCTTTCTTTTTTCTTTTGGCCTCTTTCTCTCTCTTTTTTTTTTCTTTTTTTTTCGTCCGGAGTCTCATCCCGACTTTTGGGGGAATCATGGTCTCCATCATCCATTCCTCACTGGGACAAAATAATGATGATCATCACACTTCTTTTTACTTACAACTCAATACTTAGAACAAAATATGACTCTATGTGAATGCCTCCGGTGGTGTACCGGGATATGCAATGAA
This sequence comes from Triticum dicoccoides, assembly GCF_002162155.2. NCBI lineage: Eukaryota > Viridiplantae > Streptophyta > Magnoliopsida > Poales > Poaceae > Triticum > Triticum dicoccoides. The sequence continues at coordinate 40,469,962 of NC_041384.1, read as the reverse complement.
TCAAGAGTGACATGTATGAAAGAATTATGAAAGGTGGCTTTGCCACAAATACGATGTCAACTACATGATCATGCAAAGCAATATGACAATGATGAAGCATGTCATAACAATGGAACAGTGGAAAGTTGCATGGCAATATATCTCGGAATGGCTATGGAAATGCCATAATAGGTAGGTATGGTGGCTATTTTGAGGGAGGTATATGGTGGGTTTATGGTACCGGCGAAAGTTGCGCGGTACTAGAGAGGCTAGAAGTGGTGGAAGGGTGAGGGTACGTATGATCCACAGACTCAACATTAGTCATAAGAACTCACAAACTTATTGCAAAAATTTATTATTTATCGAAACAAAGTACTACGCGCATGCTCCTAGGGGGATAGATTGGTAGGAAAAGACCATCGCTCGTCCCCGACCGCCACTCATAAGGAAGGCAATCAATAAATAAATCATGCTCCGACTTGATCACATAACGGTTCACCATACGTGCCCGCTACGGGAATCACAAACTTCAACACAAGTATTTCTCAAATTCACAACTACTCAACTAGCATGACTCAAATATCACCATCTCCATATCTCAAAACAATCATCAAATATCAAACTTCTCTTAGTATTCAATGCACTTATATGAAAGTTTTTATTATGCCTAAATGCAAATTTCCATGTTGTTCAAAAGGACTCTCAAAATAATATAAGTGAATCATGAGAGATCAATTATTTCTATAAAATAGAACCACCGCCGTGCTCTAAAATATATAAGTGAAGCACTAGAGCAAAATCTATATAGCTCAAAAGATATAAGTGAAGCACATTGAGTATTCTAATAAATTCCAATTCATGCTTGTCTCTCTCAAAAGGTGTGTACAGCAAGGATGATTGTGGTAAACTAAAAAGCAAAGACTCAAATCATACAAGGCGCTCTAAGCAAAACACATATCATGTGGCAAATAAAATTATAGCTCCAAGTAATGTTACCGATGAACGAAGACGAAAGAGGGGATGCCTTCCGGGGCATCCCCGAGCTTAGGCTTTTTGGTGTCCTTGGATTTACCTTGGGGTGCCATGGGCATCACCAAGCTTAGGATGTTGCCACTCCTTTTTCCATAATCCATCAAATCTTTACCCAAAACTTGAAAACTTCACAACACAAAACTTAAATAGAAAATCTCGTGAGCTCCGTTAGCGAAAGAAAACAAAACACCACTTCAAGGTACTGTAATGAACTCATTATTTATTTATATTGGTGTTAAACCTACTGTATTACAACTTCTCTATGGTTTATAAACTCTTTTACTAGCCATAGATTCATCAAAATAAGCAAACAACACATGAAAAACAGAATCTGTCAAGAACAGAACAGTCTGTAGTAATCTGTAACTAACGCAAACTTATGGAACCCCAAAAATTCTAAAAAAAATTGTTGGACGTGAGAAATTTATCTATTAATCATCTGAAATAATAATTAACTAAATAGCACTCTCCAATAAAAAATGGCAGCAATTCTCGTGAGCGCTAAAGTTTCTGTTTTTTACAGCAAGATCAAAAAGACTTTCCCCAAGTCTTCCCAACGGTTCTACTTGGCACAAACAGTAATTAAACACAAAAAACACAACCAAAACATAGGATAGACAAATTATTTATTGAATAACAGAAAGGAAAAAATATTGGGTTGTCTCCCAACAAGCGCTTTTCTTTAAAGCCTTATAGCTAGGCATAAGATTTCAACGTTGCTCACATGAAAGACAAGAATTGAAGCACAAAGAGAGCATCATAAAACACGTGACAAACACAGATAAGTCTAACATACTTCCTATGCATAGGCATCTTATAGGCAAACAAATTATCAAGGCAAGCAAAAATTAGCATATGCAAGGAAGTGGAAAGAAACAATAGCAATCTCAACATAACGAGAGGTAATTTAGTAACATGAAAATTTCTACAACCATATTTTCCTCTCTCATAATAATTACATGTAGGATCATAAGAAAATTCAACAATATAGCTATCACATAAAATATTCTCAACATGATCAACATGCATGCAAAGTTGACACTCTTCCGAAATAGTGGGATTAACATTAACTAAAGTCATGACCTCTTGAAACTTCATAAGATTGAACATTCTCCAACTATGTGGGATCTAAAGTTGACACTCTTCTGAACCCCCTTTCAATATTATTGCAAACATTATTATCAATCTCATATTCATCATGAGGCTTAAATAAATTTTCTAGATCATAAGAAGAAAGACCCCAATCATGATCATTGCAACAAATAGTAGTCATAGCAAAACTAGCATCCCCAAGCTTAGGGTTTCGCATATTATAAGCACAATTCACATTAAGAGAATTTATACTATCATCATCGCAATCGTGCTTTTTATTCGAAGATTCATCTCGAATCACTCCATAAAGTAATTCATCACCATTTCTAGATTCACGAATTTCAAGCAAAACTTCATAAAGATAATCTAGTGCACAAAACACACTAGCTATTGGTTCATCATAATTGGATCTCTTAAAAAGATTAGCAAGCGGATGAGGATCCATAGATCTTAGATTCTCTGTTTAGCAATAAATAAACAACTATTCCAACCAAATGAGCAGACGAGCCAAGTAAGACATCAAAGCAAATGGAAAGACGAACAGAAGAAGAGCGAATAAAACAGCAAGGGTGAAGTGGGGGAGAGGAAAGCGAGAGGCAAATGGCAAATAATGTAATGCGAAGGATAAGAGTTGTGATTGGTACTTGGTATGTCTTGACTTGGCGTAGATCTCCCCGGCAACGGCGCCAGAAATCCTTCTTGCTACCTCTTGAGCACTGCGTTGGTTTTCCCTTGAAGAGGAAAGGGTGGTGTAGTAAAGCAGCGTAAGTATTTCCCTTAGTTTTTGAGAACCAAGGTATTAGTCCAGTAGGAGACCACGCGTGAGTCACCTCATACCTACACAAACAAATAAGAACCTCGCAACAAACACGATAAAGGGGTTGTCAAGCCCTTCACAAACACTTGCAAGAGTGAGATCTGATAGAGATCATAATAATAAGATCAATATTTTGGTATTTTATGATATAAATTGAAAGTAAAGATTGCAAAATAAAGTAGATGGGAAACTTGTATGATGGAGAATTATCGGCGGAAACGACATCTATGGGGTCACTGGGATCCCTTCTACGGTAGGCGGGCGTGGGGTTGTGAGAAGAGCGGGTCTGACAGGGAGCACATGGATCGTTTACCTAGGTTCGGGCCACGAAGATGCGTAATACCCTAGTCTTGCTTTGGTGGATGTATTTGAGTGTTCTTGTGTTCTTTAGCTAGCTACGGGGTGCAACTTGCCCAAAAAAGCCGAATCCCTCTCCTGGTCTCCTCGGGCCTCCGTTTATAGGCAAAAGGGGTCGCCACAGTGGCACACATGAGGTGGAAAGGTCTACAGTCGTTGAGCCTATCCTCTGGGACCATTGGACAAACGCATTTAATGCACTGCCGACGTGCCCCCCTTGCTTTATCAGGCTTGCTAGGGAAGCACGTCCCAGTTGTCGCCGCTTCGCCTGGCCTTGACACTCGTCCGAGCTGACGAGGCGTCGTGGTGCCATGTTGGCTGGCTGCTAGGCTGGCGTGGTGGTGGAGCCTTCAGGAAGACTTGCATGCCACCACGCAGGAGCTTGCTGGGTTGGTGTAGAGGCCGCACGTCGCCACACAGGCGCCTGCTCAACTGGTTGAGCTGGCGGCTGCATGGGGACGGCGGTGGAATCCTGGCTAGCCCGGGCTTGGCAGTGGCCCTGCCAATGCCCTCGGCAAGGGTCTTGCCGGGGCATCGCGGTCGTCCCCGGCAGGAGTCTTGCCGGGGGTCTTGTGGATTTCCTCGGCTAGGATCCTGCTGAGGGCCGCCGTCTTCTGGTCCTCATTTGATCTCATATGTTTCCGATCTTGACGAAGATTTGCATGCCACCACATAGGCGCCTCCCGAGCCTTGGCTCCAACGTAGTTGGTTGGGTTGGAGCCCGTGGGCTCAAGGGTGGCTCGCTCTGCTGGTGTTGGGCAAGTTGCCCCGGCAAGGCTCTTGCCGGGGCTGCGGGGGGCTGCCTCGGCAAGGATCTTGCCGAGGGACTCCACCTCGCCCTCTTGCCCTCATGCGCTTCTGGTCTTGGGTTGCCTTGGTTGTCTTGTGCTTTGGCTTCTCTCCAGCTTCCCTCCTCTGCCCTGCTAAGTGTGGCTGCGGCGTGTGGCTATGACTTCCCGTGCACAAGTGAAGGGGTCAAAAGGAGAGCCCCTACTTTTGTACACCAACAGCAGCCGCCGGGCCTGGGCCACACATAAGTGCGACGCGTTGTTAGGCTACGCCCAGAACGGTGCGCGGGCAGGTGGGGCGTATTTTACTGCAGTAACTTCTCGTCCGCTGCGCTTCCCCACGACCTGCGTTGAACGCGCGACATGGAGGGTCGTGCGTGACGTGGGGGTCATGCGTGGGGTGGTTTCCGCATGCATGCGTCACACCGTGGTAAAGTGGCGGCTCGCGCCTTCCACATAAAAGGAGGGGGCACAAAGGCATGGCCCATTTACTTGGGCAGATTCGGGTCGTGGTCTTCAGGGCGCCCGCGCCCCACAATCACGGGGTGGGGAGCGGTTGCTTCGCCCGTCCCTTCAATGCTGCTCGCTCACCACATGACCCTCATGTAGGTGGCAGGAGGTGGAGGCGGGAAAACGGGTCGTCGCTGATTTGGGCAGCGGGTCGGTCCTGATTCCCTGCGCCCCCGACGACCGGATTGGTCGAGTGGGGTGGCCGAGCCCCGACTCCGCTCCATTATAAGAAGGGGAGGGGGAGCGATTCCACATTCTTCCATCATCCGTCTCCTTCCACATCCGCTTCTTTCTTCCATCTGCCATGGCGAGAGGAAGTGTTGGCCCTTCGACGGTGGCGGCGAGGGTTGTTGCTCGTCAGCGCGTTCCTCCTCCCCAAGAGCTCGTGGAAGCGGAACCGGCCACGAGAGTAAAGGGGAGGGGGTGAGGTCGAGGTCATCGTAGTGCCTGGGGGAGAGGAGGACGGGGCGGCACATCTGCCTCGCCTCCGCCAGCAATGCCTCCCCCGACGGAGGGCCACGTCAGGGTCCAGCCCCGTGAGTTCTTCATCAGGATGCGAGGGCCACCGCATCGCCGCCTCCGTCTCCCTACTGCATTTGCTCGGGAGATGGAGCTCGATCCACCCCAGACCCTCTGGTTGGACATGACGGGCTGCGGGAATGGCGGCACGCGGGTCGATGTCGACTTCCCCGCTCCTCACGTCATGTATCTCCACCGCGGTTGGAAGACGTTCACTCGCATCCACAGCCCGACGGCGGGGCTTGTCCTCTACTTCAAGTTAATGGAGGGCAGCCTGCTCTCCATCAAGGTCTTTGGAGATCTCGGAAGTCGCTTGAAGTGCTGTGTGGAGAGCTCCTTTGACAATGAAGATTCCTCTTCAAGCGGGAGTGATGAGGAAGGTTGTCGGTGTCAAAACCGGCAGATCTCAGGTAGGGGGTCCCGAACTGTGCGTCTAAGGCGGATGGTAACAGGAGGCAGGGAACACGATGATTTACCCAGCTTCGGACCCTCTTGATGGAGGTAAAACCCTACGTCCTGCTTGATTTATTCTTGATGATATGAGATTACAAGAGTTGATCTACCACGAGATCGGAGAGGCTAAACCCTAGAAGCTAGCCTATGGTATGATTGTATGTTGTCCTATGAACTAAACCCTCTGGTTTATATAGACACCGGAGAGGGTTAGGGTTACACAAGGTTGGTTACAAAGGAGGAGATATACATATCCGTACTGCATGGCTTGCCTTCCACGCCAAGTAGAGTCCCATCCGGACATGAGACGAAGTCTTCAATCTTGTATCTTCATAGTCTAACAGTACAGCTGTCCGGAGACCCCCTAATCCAGGACTCCCTCAGTAGCCCGTGAACCAGGCTTCAATGACGATGAGTCCGGCGCACAGTATTGTCTTCGGCATTGCAAGGCGGGTTCCTCCTCCGAATACACCACGGAAGAATTTGAATACAAGGATAGTGTCTGGCCCTGCAAAATAAGTCCATATGCCACCGTAGAGAGAATAATATTTCCACAAATCTAATCTGCTAACTTGTGTTGGCAACACGACATTAAGCCATAGCCCGGTGATTATTCGAACCGTTTCCTTTAACTAGCTCCGCACATAACGCGAGGCAGTTCTTTGACACGTCTTGTCAAAGCAGAGATCGTGTCCCCCTTATTACGGGATTCTCATCAATACGGGCATGGGTAACCCAACCGTGCCATCGATTATGACGCATGGGGGATAAGCCAGTTTTACCAGGCTAGTGGGGGCGCATAGTTTCGGCCGCCCATATAAAGGGACAAGGATTCACCTTTTCATCCACGCCTTCTTCCTCCTTTGCTCATAAATTTTTGCACACTCGAGCTCCAGCGCCCAAGTCCGCATTGCCCACCTCAACCTTCTCCAACCATGTCTAGAGCGGGAGGCAGGTGGATGGTCTCCTCCATCACGGAGGGACACATCAAGAAGGTGAGGAGAGCCGGATACCTGCTTGACGACATCGCGCACCGGCTCCCAGATGAGGGGCAGCTCATCCCCACCCCCAGGCCCCACGAGAGGGTAGTGTTCCTTACCCATTTCCTCCGTGGACTGGGATTCCTGCTCCACCCATTCGTCCGGGGGCTCATGTTCTACTAAAGCCTGGATTTCCACGATCTGGCCCCGAACTTCATCCTCAACATCTCGGCGTTTATCGTCGTGTGCGAGGCCTTCCTCCGCATCAAGCCCCACTTCGGCTTATGGCTGAAGACCTTCAATGTCAAGCCGAAGGTAGTGACCGGCCGCCAGGCGGAGTGCGAAGGCGCCATGGTGGGCAAGATGCCCAACATCACATGGCTCGAGGGCTCCTTCGTGGAGACCATAAAGGGGTGGCAATCGGGGTGGTTCTACATCACCGAGCCGCGTGACCCTGCATGGGCAGCGGCCCCCAAGTTCCGATCTGGCAACACCACGCGGCTCACCTCCTAGCAAGAGAAGGGCCTGTCCTGGGGTAGTTCAGGAGAGCTGACCGGACTCCAAATATGTATCGAAAACATGGTGAGCAAGAAGCTCAAACTCGTCAACGTAGTCCAGGTCATGCTCATCCGCCGGATCCTCCCGTGTCAACAACGAGCTTTCAACTTGTGGGAGCTCGACCCGGCCCAGCACCAAACTCTGAACAGGCTCTTTGACACAACACACAAGGATGCCTGGAAGGTGCTATTCAAGGGCGCCGAGGTTCCCCCTCCCACTACCGAGGATCGCGGATTCTGCGCGAAGCGCCAAGCCAGCGCGGTAAGCTATTTTACCTCTTACATGATACTTGTTTTTTCATAGTTTGACTCTATGCAGGATCTAAGCTCCCGTACCTTTGACAGGACTGGCAGGAGACGGTCAGACAGATCGACTGTCCGGCTGCTTTGCCCAAAGGCCCAGCAGACGCTCTCCTGACGGAGATGCTGACACCGGCTCCTTACAAGGTGCCGGAGAAGACCAAGAAGGCCAAGGGGACCCGAAAGAGTTCCCGGCGCCAGGTGATATCGGACTAATCGTCTGAGGACTCCTCGGCGCACTCCTCCCACGAAGATGAGGAGTAAGATGAAGACGCTCCCCCTCCAGTCGTGGGAGACAAGAAAAGGAAGGCCGCCCCAACTTGGGGGCTGAAGGGACCAAGAAGGGAAGGACTCTCCTTCCGGACAGTTCCACCACCGCCGCCAAAGGCGAAGACGAGTGGCTGCCCAGGGCCAAGCCCCTAGGGAAGTCGTAAGTATTCGGATACCAGAGTAACTCATAGCATTCCTTTGTCGCACTGTTTCTCCTAACGTTGAATTATGACTATGCAGACCGCCACGAGCCCGTATCGACATATCATCGGACGGCTCCCTGGGCTTGTCGGATATGGATAGCGATCCACTTCCGACCGCCACCTCCCCTTGCCCTACGGACAACGCCAAGGTATTGTCTCAAGAGGCACCGGGTCGGGGAGACACAGTCCCGGAGGCGCCTCAAGGCGACCTTCCAGACTCCGGGAGCAGAGGGGACAAGGCCCCCGAGGGCTCCGAGTTTGCCCTCACCCGAACACCGTGCTGGAACCTCCAGCGGTTCTAGATTCGAGCAGGCGGCCTCCTTCCAAGAGGGGAAAGATGCCTGTGCTGGTGACCTCTGTCCATCCAGAGGCACCGGACAATCTGCTGGGAGCACTTCGCAGCGCTTGCATCGACGAGGAGCACCGCACTATTATAAGTGCGGTGGTCCAGAAGGTTCAGTCCGCTAAGAGTGGACTGACTGAAGCCTGTGCCAGCCTTCTAACAGGCTTTGAGGTAAGTGTTTGAAATATGGGGAAAAATATTATCGCATAGACAGTAGCCCCTAATGCTCTGTTCGGTGTTCAGAAAGAAAAGCCGAACATAGGATCAAACAATATCACAGGAGTCTAATATAAGTATGTCAATATGCGTATGCAGGCTTCGCTGCTAGCCGCTGCCGCGCAGACTGTGGAGCTTGCCGCATTGAAGCAGGACCTCGAGGGGTCCAAGAAAGAGATCGGCCTTGCCAAGAGGCAGCTCAAGGAGAACAAAGGTAAGTAATACCCTGTCTATAGATATGTATATATAAAAGAAGACGTGATTGCAAAATGACAGGATCATCGTATATTTGCCAGGGGCCACGACCGAGGTGGCGACCCTGAAGCAAGCGCTATCCGAGGCCAAAGACAAAGCGGCCAAGGAGCGCACCGAGCGGGAAAGGCAGGAGGCACGGGTGGGCGAGGTGCAGCAAGAGCTCCAAGCTCTCGTGTCGAAGCATGAGGCGTTGGAGCGTGACTCGAAGACGTGATAGTCCGAGCTTGCCGTGGCCCTCGAAAGAGCGAAAAATGCCAAGGCTGAAATCCAGAAGGCCCTTCAGGAGGTTGATGCGATGAAGAACATAGCGGCGGGTAAGGCATTCTATATGCAAAGCAAGCATGTGAAAGTAAATTATCTGTTACTTACCCGAATCCGGAGCTCTCTAGGAGCATTAGCAGATTTGCCCCACAGCGTGTCAGATGCCGCACTGTTTACAAGGCCGAGGAGGGAAGCTCAACGGAGAATTTGTTCTGGGCCCAATATACTGGGACCGAACACCCGGTGCCTATGAGCGACCAGCTAAAGCAGCTGGTCGAGCTACACACGGCGGTCGAACAGGCCATGAAGGGCTTTATAGTCCGGCTGTGGCCTGGCGACGCCCTTCCGAACAACTACTTCGGCCTAGTGAGGCGGCTTTTGCATGCCTGCCCACGACTGGAAGTCGTCAAGCGGTCCGTCTGCATCGAAGGTGCACGCCGGGCTTTCGCCCGTGTGAAGGTGCAATAGGCCAAGCTAGACACTGTGAAGCTGATCAAGGAAGGGCCGCTGGAGGGCAAGGAGCATCGCCACCCCGAGATGTACTATGAGGGTGTCCTGAAGGGTGCCCGTCTCGTAGCGGACGAATGTGCAAAAGATGTAATATTTGAATGAACTTGCTCGTGTAATATTTTATTATGAAAACTTGTTCATATGCGCTATGCACCGCTTGTTTGAATTTAGAATATTACCTTCTGTTCGGCTATTTATCAAATCTGAGAGATGGCTAGTCGTTGGCTTCTGCCCCCATGCCACGAGTGCTGGGGTGTTCGGGATAAACCTGAGCACTCTTGTTCCCATTTTGGGTCCTTCGAGGGAGGTGCTCAGCTCAACGAACAAGGCAATCGAACTATAATGCGTTATCACTCTCACTTAGCCATAGAATTCTATAATTTTAAATTTCGGTGAAGCCCCTAGGATTTGGAAGGCAGAATTCGGGGCGCGATACACACCTTAAGCCGGACAGGGCCGACTCCTCGCTCTAAGCAGCATAAGTCTTTAAGGACTCGAAAACCTCTCGAACAGCGACCAGTCTCTCGCCTTATCAGGACATTCAATTTTAGCTTTCTCTACTGAGGTGCTTAGCCCAGCCGAACCGGGGCACAATAGTAGTAGTTCTCCCAGTGCTACCTTAGCCAATATAGCAGAACGTAAGGTACCAAAACATGGGAGCCGGGAAAACACAACTATTCACCCAAGACATGATTCGGAGCTGATGCATATAATGCTATAAGTTCGGGGTGCCGCACTTGTGAAAGTGTTCGGACTTCTCACACCATATTGTGGGGTACTTAAGCCCCTGGTGTGTTGGCCGTACTAGAGTGTACGCGTGCTGGATGTCATGAATGAACATATATATAAAAAAGTAGAATGCAATAAAAGCCTTAATGCAATGCATTGTTTATTGAAAAACGTGTGTTAGAGCAGAATGATACAGGTAGTGCGATAAGCAAAAAGTAGGACTATGTCCCCTCCAAGGGCAAGCTGAGGAATAATATTAAAGAAAGTATTTCACTCGTTATCATAATCCACCTGGGAGTTCCGTGGTGTGATGTAGCTTTCTGCCTCATTGGTTGCTACATCATGTGTTCAGCAATCATGCTGCCAGAAAGGGTTTCCAGAGATTAATGTCGTGAAATAGAGAAAAATAACAAAGCGGGAAGCCCCTAGTGCGGTTTAAGCCGCATCATGGGGCGTGCCGTAGTCATGCCCCCTCCCTACCTGTGACCATGGTATTTTTAATGCGTAAGTGTACGCGTGGCACGAGTTTCGCCGTTTGGCTTGGGCCGGGGTGGGGGCCGCATTGCTATTCAAGCTCGGAACGTGTCAGGCGGTCCTGTTGCTAATTACTCTGGGCGCGCTTGAAGGTGTTCGGGTCCTTAGACATCGAATTGGTGGATTGCCTTGAGAGGCTGCTTTGCGCTTCTGCTGCGAGGGCTACAGTGTGCTCCTCCGTCCAGAGAGAGCGCTATGTGTTTCCGTTAACTGTAATGACCCCCTAAGGTCCTGGCATCTTGAGCTTGAGGTATGCATAATGCGGTAACGCATTGAATCTCGCAAATGCGGTTCGCTCGAGCAGTGCATGATAACCACTGCGGAACGGGACTATATCGAAGATTAACTCTTCGCTTCGAAAGGTATCCGGGGATTCGAAGACCACTTCCAGTGTGACTGAGCCTGTGCAATGGGCCTCTACACCTGGTATGACGCCTTTAAAGGTTGTTTTTGTGGGTTTGATGCTTGAGGGGTCTATACCCATTTTGCGCACCATGTCCTGGTAAAGCAGGTTAAGGCTACTGCCGCCATCCATGAGGACTCAAGTGAGGTGAAATCCGTCAATAATTGGGTCTAAGACCAGTGCGGTGAATCCGCCATGACGGATACTAGTGGGGTGGTCCCTGCGATCAAAGGTGATCGGACAGGAGGACCATGGGTTGAACTTTGGGGCGACTGGCTCCAACGCATATACGTCCCTAAGCGCACGCTTCCTCTCCCTCTTGGGGATGTGGGTTGCGTATGTCATGTTCACCGTCCGCACTTGTGGGGGGAACCTCTTCTGTCCTCTGGTATTCGACTACCGGGGCTCCTCCTCTTCATCGCTATGTGGCCCCTTATCTTTGTTTTCGGCAATTAACTTGCCGGCCTGCTTGAACACCCAAAATCCCTATTGGTGTGGTTGGCTGGCTTGTCAGGGGTGTCGTGTATTTGACAAGAGCGATCGAGTATATGGTCCAAACTGGACGGGCCCGGAGTGCTTCTTTTGAATGGCTTTTTCCGCTGACCGAGTTTAGAGCCTTTGAATCCGGCATTGACTGTCGTGTCCTCGGTATTGTCGCTGTTAATTTGGCGCTTATGTTTGTTGCGACGTGACCTGCTACTGCCGTCCTTGGTATCCGAAGTACCATGGTTCTTTGATATGTTGTTACTGCGAGCCAGCCAGCTGTCTTCTCCCGCACAAAAGCGGGTCATGAGTGTCGTGAGGGCTGCCATAGATTTCGGCTTTTCCTAACCAAGGTGCTGGGCTAGCCACTCGTCGCGGATATTATGCTTGAAAGCTGCTAGAGCCTGTGCATCCGGACAGTCGACGATTTGATTTTTCTTTGTTACGAACCGTGTCCAGAATTGCCTGGCCAATTCCTCTGGCTGCTAAATTATGTGGCTCAAGTCATCGGCATCTAGTGGTCGCACATAAGTGCCCTGAAAGTTGTCGAGGAATGCGGCTTCCAGATCCTCCCAACAGCCAATGGACTCTGCTGGCAAGCTATTGAGCCAATGTCGAGCTGGCCCTTTGAGTTTGACTGGGAGGTATTTAATGGCGTGTAGATCATCACCGCGTGCTGTGTGGATATGCAGGAGGAAATCCTCGATCCATACCGCAGGATCTGTTGTGTAGTCGTATGATTCTATGTTTACAGGTTTGAAACCCTCTGGGATTTGATGATCCATTACTTCATCTATGAAGCATAAGGGGTGTGCGGCACCTTTGTACTGGGCTATATCGCGACACAGCTCTAATGAGTCTTGCTCGCTGTGTTGGGCCCGGCCGGATTTACTTTGACTGTATCCGGCGTGATGTTTATCGTCTCGCATGGAGGCGCGCCCTCGTGATCCGTAGACCGATCTTGCATGTTTTGCTTTGTCCTCCAGTACGTCCCACGGGTCTGGCGTATTTCCCCATGCCTTTTTATTTGAATGGCGTCGGGGTGCAGGCTGAGCTTTTGGCTGGAATGCCTCTCTATTGCAGCCACGAGGTGGCTGATCAGCTGTGTCATACGCTTCTTCCTCCAGTCGGGGTAGCAACCTGCATTTTGGGTAGCTCTTGGAGGGGCGTTCAAGTTTATATTCCTCGGCCGCGAGGACTTCAGTCCATCTGATCAAGATCTGCTAGCTAATCAAGATCTACTAGCTGACAAATGGATTGAAGTCCTCGCGGCCGAGGAATATAAACTCGAGCGCCCCTCCAAGAGTTACCCAAGGCACAGGTTACTACCCCGACTGGAGGAAGAAGCGTATGATACGGATGATCAGCCACCTCGTGGCCACGATAGAGAGGCATTCCAGCCAAAAGCTCAGCCTCCACCCCAATGCCATTCAAAGGCATGGGGAGACACGCCAGACCTGTGAGACATATTGGAGGACAAGGCAAAGCATTCAAGATCGATCTATGGATCACGAGGGCGCACCACTCTGCGAGACGACAAATGTCACGTCGGATACAGTAAAAGCAAATCCGGCCGGGCCGAACACAGCGGGCAAGACCCATTCGAGCTGCATCGTGATATAGCCCAATACAAAGGCGCCGCACACCCCTTATGCTTCACAGACGAAGTAATGGAACATCAATTCCCAGAAGGTTTCAAATCCGTAAATATTGAATCATACGACAGCATAACAGCTCCCGCAGTATGGATTGAGGACTTCCTCCTCCACATCCACATGGCCCGCGGCGATGACTTACACGCCATCAAATACCTCCCACTAAAGCTCAAAGGACCAGCGCGGCATTGGCTTAACAGCTTGCTAGCGGACTCCATTAGCTGTTGGGAAGATCTGGAAGCCGCATTCCTCGACAACTTTCAGGGCACTTATGTGCGACCAGCAGCCGCCGATGATTTGAGCCACATAATTCAGCAGCCAGACGAGTCGGCCAGGCAATTCTGGACTCGGTTCCTTACAAAGAAAAATCAAATCGTCGACTGTCCGGATGCGGAGGCCTTAGCGGCTTTCAAGCACAATATCTGAGACAAGTGGATAGCCCGGCACCTTGGCCAGGAAAAGCCAAAATCTATGGCAGCTCTCACGACGCTCATGACCTGCTTTTGTGCGGGAGAAGATAGCTGGCTGGCTCGCAGTAATAACATATCAAAGAACCATGGTACCTCAGATACCAAGGACGGCAATAGCAGTGAAAATACTAAGGATACGACAGTGAATGTCGGATTCAGAGGCTCTAAACCCGATCAGCGGAAAAAGCCATTCAAACAAAGTACGCCCGGTCCGTCCAGCTTGGACAGTATACTCGATCGCTCGTGTCAAATGCACAGCACCCCAGACAAGCCAACCAATCACACCAATAAGGATTGTTGGGTGTTCAAGCAGGCCGGCAAGTTAATTGCCGAAAACAACGACAAGGCGCCGCATAGCGATGACGAGGAGGAGCCTCGGCAGCCGCACACTGGAGGACAGAAGAGGTTTCCCCCGCAAGTGCGGACGGTGAACATGATATACGCAACCCACATCCCCAAGAGGGAGCGCAAGCATGCGCTCAGGGACGTATATGTGTTGGAGCCAGTCGCCCCAAAGTTCAACCCTTGGTCCTCCTGTCCGATCATCTTCGATCGCACGGACCACCCCACTAGTATCTGTCATGGCGGATTCGCCGCACTGGTCCTAGACCCAATCATCGACGGATTTCACCTCACTTGAGTGCTTATGAACGGCGGCAGCAGCCTGAACCTGCTTTATCAGGACACAGCGCGCAAAATGGGTATAGACCCCACAAGGATCAAACCCACAAAAACGACCTTTAAGGGCGTCATTCCAGGTGTAGAGGCCCATTGCACATGCTCAATTACACTGGAAGTGGTCTTCGGATCCCCGGATAATTTCCGAAGCGAAGAGTTAATCTTCGATATAGTCCCGTTCCGCAGTGGTTATCACGCGCTGCTCGGGCAAACCGCATTCACTGGATTCAATGCGGTACCGCATTATGCATACCTCAAGCTCAAGATGCCAGGACCTCGCGGAGTTATTACAGTCAATGGAAACACAGAGCACTCTCTCCGAACAGAGGAGCACACCGCGGCCCTCGGAGCAGAAGCGCAAAGCAGCCTCTCAAGGCAATCAACCAGTTCGGCGTTTCAAAGCCCGGACACCTTCAAGCGCGCTCGGGGCAATCGGCAAATAGACCGCATGGCACGATCTGAGATCGCGAAGCAATACGGCGGCCACCCCAATCCCAGCCCAACGGCGATATTCGTGCCGCGCGTACATAATTACGCATTAAAAATACCATGGGCACAGGTGGGGAGGGGGGCACAACTGCAGCACGCCCCAAGACGCGGGTTAAACTGCACTAGGGGCTTCCCGTTTGGTTATTTTTCTTTTTTCTTTCAGGACCTTAATCTCTGGAAACACTGTCCGGCGGCACTATTGACGAACACATGATGCAGCAACCAAGGAGGCAGACAACTACGTCATACCACGGAATTCCCAGGTTGATTACAGTATCGAGCGAAATATTCAATTTCATATCATTCCCCAGCTTTCCCTTGGAAGGGACATAGTCCTACTCTTTGCTTATCGCACTATCTGTATCACTCTGCTTTAACGCAATTTTTTAATAAACAATGCATGACATTATGATTATTATTGCATTATTGTTATATATATATATACATCTGGGCTATTTTGTTACTAGTAACAGAATATTATTCTGTTACCCTTTTTGAACTGACGGTTTTAGGTGGTTGAACTGATGTTTTCGAAAGCGCTTGAACTGATGCTTTCAGTTGTGTTTAACACAACGTCTTCTTTTAGTTCAAATTTTTTTGTAATTTTTTTGTCGGAATGTGGCGTGTAATATATCGTTGGAAAGCTCTTGACAACCATATTTCAAGTATATTGAACTTTTTTGCAAAATCATTCTGGTTTAAGAGCAGTTTTGAAAAAACCACTTTTTTCAAAACTGAAAACGTGAATCGTATTTTGGACTCAATTTTCAAACGGTCTGTCGGAATTGAGCAAATAAGATGGCGTTGGAAAGCTGGTGAAAATCCTCATCTTCCATATATATATATTGTTTTTTCTAATTCTATATGATTTAAAAGTAATTTGAAAAACCGTGAAATTCTGGGCGAAATGTATTTTCGTGATTTTTTGCAAACGGTTTGTCGGATTGACGAAAGTGATACGGCGTTGGAAAGCTATGTAAAATGCGCAACTTTTTCATATATAAATGTTTTTCTAAATCCTTATGGTTTAAAAACGAATTCGAATACGGTCAAATTTGATTCTGAACGCAATTTTTTTTAAAAAGTTTGTCGAAATATGGCAAATAATATATCGTTGGATAGCTATAGAAAATGCGAAACTTGGTCATGTTGAGCGTTTTCTCTACTTCGCAACCGTTTAAGATTAATTTTGAATACGGCATGACGGATCCTGCTGTTTTCTCGTCTGAAAAACAGAGTACTCATACTGATATATGTGTGTGTTTGTACTGAGCTATTTTTGTAGAGTAATTTTGAATTGTTCTAGAAAAAGAGTAGTTGTACTAATGTTTGCATGGGTTTGTACTAAGCGTGTTTTCACTAACTAGACTTTGCTCTGTTTTGCTCATAAGTTTTAATGGTTTATTGTATCGTTGTCCCTGTACTTGCATGGTTTATATAATCAAACTGAATGATATTTTTTTCAAAAAGAAAAATGTTTTTTATTCTTTTTTGAACTAAACTTTTTTTACAACGATGTTCTGGACTTCTCTTATTTTATGACTTGTACTTTTCTCATTTGAATTGCATGGGGTTTCATTTTGCTTGAACTTTTACAAGTTGAATTTTTGTCATTTCTTTTATTCCGAGCGGACCACCATTTTTAACTTGTACTGATCAATATTTTTAATTCAACCATTTTTCCTTTGTAGAACGGACGAATATATGTTCAAGAAAAAGAGTACTTGAACGGATGTATATATGTTTTTGTACTGAGCGTGTTTTCACATACTGAGCGTGGTTTGTGACGATATTCTAGACTTCTCTCATTTTGAACTCGGCTCCTTGAGGGATCGGCCACAAAACAAGAAGTTGTACTGTTGAGCACAGCTCCTTGAGCGACCGGCCACAAAACAAGAAGTTAAGTTGTACTATTGAGCAGGAGGTCCTCGACCCCGACCGCATAAGTACTTAGTATGACGATGTGTTTGTACTTCCCAAAAACATACACAGAAGCACAAAGTAAACATTTAAGTACATTGACGCTCACAGGAATAATCACACGCACAAAAACTTTTTCTTTTGATTTGTTAACGAACTGATGATATAAATACATAGTGAACTGCTACACTTAGTGTATGTATTCTTGTACAAGTCATATACTGAAGGAGGGATCTAGCTCCCCTAATTTGTAGAAACGAAGTGAGGGGCTTAATTTAACTCCTCTGTCCACAATCTAGTAGCATCGAATGTCCCTGCTTCCCTGTAGTATTCTACTAGGTAGTTGTATCCACTACTCTCCATTCTATACTAGCTGTTGTGGATGTACTACCTGAATGAAAACTTCAGTTTAAAAGAGGACGAAGCTGCCACCTGAAATAAAGCTTCAAAGAAAAAGAATGAGGCACAGAGACTTATGCTACTGATACATGAGAGAAAAAAGAGAGCAGAGCTTTTACTATTTTTTTGGCACCAAATAAAGCCGGTATTGTTTAACAAATATGCATGCTACTCACAGTATGGAAGGCTCAAACACGATTAAACAACTCTGATGAGAGATGAAACAACTAGTACTTCACCGGACTGAATATGATCTGAAATTTTGACACTAAAAACAAAGTCTCCAGCATTTCTAAAAAAGTCGGTGCAATGAAGACACAAGCCGCATTTTCTGAACGAAGAAACCTAAGAAATGAAATACTACAAGAGCTCCAACATCAGTATTTTTAGAACTCATGGTGCCAATATATATCTTCGGCCAAATATGTCTTCAATAGTTTGAATTCTTGATTGTTGACAAAGTTAATTAGCATACAACTTCAGTGCTAGAAATGTTTCAAAACACAAAAGAGGAGTGCGGTCAGTCGGTCCCTGTAACTTCTGAAGATTCTATTTTCTGCAATTTTACAAATCATTTCAAGGCGCTCAAACCCACTAGATAACTAGAACTAAATCAAGTCATTTTAGCCTGAATTGCAACACTTTGTTGAGTCGAATAAAACAGGTGTCACATGTGCATGAACAGTTCAACCATACAAGTTTCATCAGTGCAAAGCTCACATAAATGCAAGTGAGATGCTCGAAGAATTGAACTGAACTGAAATTATATATCCAAAATGAAACTATTAAAAGAATTGAACTGAAATAATTCCAGTAATTGAACTGAACTTAAGAATTTAGTAATTGATAGTAATTGAATTGCTAGCCTTTTTTGTGCGCATTGAAGAACTGCTACAGGAAATATACCAGTGAGAACCGGAGATGTGTGGCGGTGCCGGCATAGCACGGCGTCCTCGCCGGAGAAGAAGCATGACAGCACCCGCCACCCAGCGTCCGCCACCAACGGCCAGCAGGGCTGTCGCGGCAAGGAGGGTGGCCCAGAGAGCTACCTTGCGGAAGGAGGGGTTGGGCGGCGGCGGTGCTTCCATGGGACCTCAGGGGGAAGGCGGTCGGATCTCAGAGGGAGGCGTCCGGAGCGCGGGGAGGGATGAGGCCGGAGCGTGGGGGAGGAAGATGGCTG
>NC_041384.1:40439469-40450939 GCF_002162155.2 Triticum dicoccoides | reverse complement strand
GCCTTGCAACCGTACACTATGGTACGGCCAATACACCAGTGGCTTACGTACCCCACAATGCGGTGTGAAAAGTTCGAACACTTTCACAAGTGCGGCACCCCGAACTTATAGCATTACATGCATCAGCTTCGAATCATGTCTTTAGTCAAATGTTGGGTTTTCCCGGCTCCTATGTTTTGGTACCTTACGTTCCGCTCTATCGGCTAAGGTAGCGCTAGGAGAACTACTGCGATTGTGCCCCGGTTCTGCTGGGTTTAGCACCTCAGTAGAGAAAGCTAAAACTGACTGTCATGATAAGGCGAGAGACTAGTCGCTGTTCGGCGAGGTTTTTCGAGTCCCTAAAGACTTATCCCGCTTAGGGCGAGGGGTCGGCCCTGTCCGGCTTACAGGCATGTATCACGCCCCGAATTCAGCCTTCCGAATACCAGGGGCTTCACCGAAATTTAAAATTATAGAATTCTATGGCTAAGTGAGAGTGATAAAGCATTATTAGTCCGGTTGCCTTGTTCGTTGTGCTGAGCACCTACCTTGAAGGACCCAAATATGGGAACAAGAGTGCTCAGGTTTATCCCGAACACCCCAGCAGTCGTGGCATGAGGGCAGAAGCTGAGGGCTATCCATCTCTCAGATTGGATAAACAGCCAAACAGAAGGTAATATTTTAAATTCAAGGAAGCATTGCATAGCGCATATGAAACAAGTTTTCATAAATACAGGATAAAACAAGCAAGTTTACTTAAATATTACATCTTTTGAACACTCATCCGTGATGAGAAGGGCACCCGGTAGAACACCCTCATAGTACATCTCGGGGTGGCGGTGCTCCTTGCCCTTCGGCAGCCCCTTCTTGATCAGCTTCACGGTGTCTAGCTTGACCCACTGCAATTTCACACAGGCGAAAGCCAGGCGTGCACCTTCAATGCAGACAGATCGCTTGACGACCTCCAGCCGCGGACAGGCATCCACAAGCCGCCGCACCAGGCCGAAGAAGCTGTTCGGAAGGGCGTTGTGAGGCCAAAGCCGAATAATAAAGCTCTTCGTGGCCCGATCGGCCGCCTTATGTAGCTCGACCATCTGCTTCAGCTGGTCGCTCATTGGCACCGGGTGTTCAGCCTCAGCGTACTGAGACCAGAACAGCTTCTCCGTCGAGCTTCCGTCCTCGGCCTGGTAAAATTGTGCGGCATCATACACACTGTGGGGCAAATCTGCGAATGCTCCTGAAGAGCTCCGGATCCAGGTAAGTAATCGGTAATTTACTTTTACATGCTTGCTTTGCATATAGAAAGCCTTACCCGCCGCTATCTTCTTCATCGCGTCGACCTCTTGGAGGGCCTTTTGGGCTTCAGCCTTGGCACTTTTTACACTCTCGAGGGCCGCGGCAAGCTCAGACTCCCGCGTCTCGGAGTCAAGCTCCAACGCTTCGTGCTTCGCCACAAGAGCCTGGAGCTCTCGCTGCACCTCGCCCACACGAGCCTCATGCTTCTCTCGCTTAGTGCACGCCTTGGCCGCTGTATCTTCGGCCTTGGTTAGCGCTTGCTTCAGGGTCGCCACCTCAGTCGTGGCCCCTGGCAAACATATGATGATCCTGTCATTTTGCAATCATGTCCTCTTTTATATATACACATAAGACAGGGTATTACTTACCCTTGTTCTCCTCGAGCTGCCTCTTGGCAAGGCCAAGCTCTTTCCTGGACCCCTCGAGGTCCTGCTTCAGTACGGCGACCTCCACAGTCAGTGCGGCGGACGCCAGCAGCGAAGCCTGCATACGCATATTGACATACTTATATTAGACTCCTGCGATACTATTTGATGCTCTATTCGGCTTTTCTTTGTGAACACCGAACAAAGCATCAGGGGCTACTGTCTATGCGGTAATATTTCTACTACATTTCACTGGTAGAAAAAGGGCCTGTTGTCCCGGTTCGTAAGGGCCTTTAGTCCCGGTTCCTGAATCGGGACTAAAGGGTCGGTACTAATGCCCTGAACCTTTAGTCCCGGTTCAAACCAGAACCGGGACTAAAGGCCCTCCACGTGGTCGGTCCACCTTTATTACCGGTTGGTAACACCAACCGGTACTAAAGGAAATTTTCTGATTTTTTTTAAATTTTTTTGAATTTTTTTTTGAATTTTTTTTGCAAATTTCTGATTTTTTAAACCTCTAATCTCTAATCACCCCTCATCACTGCTCAATTTAATCTCTAATCACCCCTCATCACTGCTCAATTTAATCTCTAATCACCCCTCATCATTCCAAATCATCTAACTTCCCGAACGGTCACCCATCCTCCCACTCCCCCAGCCTGACCACGCTTAACTTCCGGGTTCTATTCTCCCTCGTTTCCAAGTCTGCACTCGTTGTTTTCCTGACAATAGTAAGATGTCAATCCTATTAACCCTCAGGAGTTTAGCTTGAGCATGAAGTCACACATTTCACTATTTGAGTTTGAAAGTATTGTTCTAAAAAACAATAATTTTTTAGTAACACTAATATTTCTTGAATAAGTAGTTTGACCATTGTTTGACCACAGTTTGACCAAAGTTTGACCAGATTTGACCAAAATTCAAAAAAACTGAAATAATTATTTAATAACACTAATATTCTTGAATAATTATTTAGTAACACTAATACTTCTTGAACAAGTAGTTTGACCATAGTTTGACCAGATTTAATGAAAATTCAAAAAAACTGATATTTGAGCATAACATTTTTCCTTTTGGAATCTGAGGATTCTACAGGATGTAACTTTTCGAGTAGATGATTTTTCATATAAAAAGTTTTTTAATCCGAGTTCGTATGCAAAAGTTATGCCCATTTTACAAATTCCAGAGAGATTTTGTAAATAAAGTCGAAATTCATATTTGTAAATTTTCCCAACAACTATACCACATATCACATGGGAAACTTATTTTATTTTATTTTTTTGACATTTCCATCATTTTCTTTTGTTTTTTCTAAAACTAAAAAGGCGGTCCACAGGGGGGGAGAGTTTGGAAATGGGACCTTTAGTACCGGTTCGTGCCATGAACCGGTACTAATGCCTCAAAGCCCATTAGTCCCGGTTGGTGGCACCAACCGGGACTAAAGGTCTAACCTTTAGTACCGGTTGGTGCCACCAACCGGGACTAATGGGCATCGCACCCTTTAGTCCCGGTTCGTGGCACGAATAGGGACTAAAGGGCCCAGGTGAACCGGGACTAATGCCTTAGCCGCACGAACCGGGATAAATGCACCCATTGGTCCCGGTTCTGGACTGAACCGGGACTAATGGGCTTACCCGGCCTAGACCAAAGCCCCCTTTTCTACTAGTGTTTTAAAACACATACCTCGAAGCCTGTTAGAAGGCTGGCACAGGCTTCAGTCAATCCGCTCTTGGCGGACTGAACCTTCTGGATCACCACACCCATGATACTTCGGTGCTCCTCGTCGATGGAAGCGCTGCGAAGCCCTTCCAACAGATTGTGCGGTGCCTCTGGATGGACAGAGGTCACCGGCACAGGCGTCTTGCCCCTCTTAGAAGGAGGCCGCCTGCCCGAGCCCGGAACTGCTGGAGGGTCCGGCATGGTGTTCGGCTGAGGGCCGAACTCGGAGCTCTCGGGGGCCCCGTCCCCATGGCTCCCAGAGTCCGGAAGGTCGCCTTGAGGCGCCTCCAGGACTATCTCCCCTCGATCCGATGCCTCTTGAGACAACACCTCGGCGTCGTCGGCAGCATGAGGGGAGGTGGCGGTCGGGACTGGATCGCTATCCATGTCCGACAAGCCCAAGGAGCCTTCCGATGGTACATCGATACTGGCTTGTGGCGGCCTGCATAATTGCGTTCGGCGTTAGGGAAAGCAGTGTGACAAAGGAATCCTAGGAGTTACTCTGGTATCAAAATACTTAAAATCTCCCCGAGGGCTTGACCCTGCGCAACCACTCGCCTTCGCCTTCATCAGCGGTGGTGGAACTGTCCGGAAGGAGAGTCCTCCCCTTCTTGGACCCTCCGGCCTCCCCAGTTGGGGCGGCCTTACTTTTTTTATCTCCCCCAGTCGGTGGGGGAGCATCTTCTTCTTCTTCTTCCTCGTCTTCAGGGGAAGAGTGCGCCGCAGAGTCATTGGATGGTGAGTCCGACGACGCCTGGCATCGGGAAATCTTTCGGGTTCCCTTGGCCTTCTTGGTCTTCTTCGGCACCTTATAAGGGGCTGGAGTCAGCATCTTCGCCAGAAGAGCGTTTGCGGGGCCTTCGGGCAAAGGAGCCGGACAGTCGATCTGTCCGGCCATCTTCTGCCAGTCCTGTCAAAGGTACGGGAGTTTAGATCCCGCATAGAGTCAATCTATATAAAAAAATAAGTATCCAGTGAGAGGTAAAGCAGCTTACCGCACTGGCTTGGTGCTTCGCACTGAATCCGCAATCCTCAGTAATAGGGGAAGGGACCTCGGCACTTTTGAACAGCACCCTCCAGGCGTATTCATGAGTCGTGTCTAAGAGCCTGTTCAGAGTTCGGTGCTGCGCCGGATTGAACTCCCAGAAGTCCAACTCCCGTTGTTGGCACGGGAGTATCCGGCGGATGAGCATAACTTGGACTATGTTGACAAGCTTGAGCTTCTTTCCCGCCATGTTTTGAATACATGTTTGGAGTCCGGTCAGCTCTTTCAAACTACCCTAGGACAGACCCTTCTCTTTCCAGGAGGTGAGCCGCGTGGGGATGCCAGATCAGAACTCGGGGGCCGCCGCCCATGCAGGGTCGCGCGGCTCGGTGATATAGAACCACCCCGATTACCACCACTTTATGGTTTCCACAAAGGAGCCCTCGAGCCATGTTATGTTGGGCATCTTGCCCACCATGGCGCCTCCGCACTCCGCCTGGCGGCCGCCCACCACCTTTGGCTTGACATTGAAGGTCTTCAGCCATAAGTCGAAGTGGGGCTTGATGCGGAGGAAGGCCTCGCACACGACGATAAACGCCGAGATGTTGAGGATGAAGTTCGGGGCCAGATCGTGGAAATCCAAGCCGTAATAAAACATGAGCCCCTGAACGAAGGGATGGGGAGGGAATCCCAGTCCACGGAGGACATGGGTGAGGAATACTACCCTCTCATGGGGCCTGGGCGTGGGGATGAGCTGCCCCTCATCTGGGAGCCGGTGCGCGATGTCGTCGGGCAGGTATCCGGCTCCCCTCAGTTTCTTGATGTCTCCCTCCATGACGGAGGAGACCATCCACTTGCCTCCCGCTCCGGACATGGTTGGAGAAGGTCGAGGTGGGAAGTGCGGACTTGGGCGCTAGAGCTCGAGTGTGCGAAAACGGATGGGTAAGGGAGGAAGAAGGCGTGTATAGAAAGGTGAATCCTTATCCCTTTATATGGGCGGACGAAACTAAGCGTCCCCACTTGCCTGGTAAAACTCGCTTATCCCCCAAGCACCACAATTGACGGCGCGATTGGGTTATCCACGCCCGTATTGATGAGAATCCCGTAATATGGGGACACGATCTCTACTTTGACAAGACGTGCGGGGCTAGTTAAAAGAAACGGTTCGAATAATCACCGGGCCATGATGTAACGTCATCCTGCCAAAACAAGCTAGCAAATTGGATCTGCAAAAATACTATTCTCTGTACAGTGGAATGTGGAACTTATTTTGCAGGGTCGGACACTATCCTCGTATTCAAATTCTTCTGTGATGTATTCGGAGAAGGAACCCGCCTTGCAATGCCCAAGACAATACTGCGCGCCGGGCTCATCGTCATTGAAGCCTGGTTCAGGGGCTACTGAGGGAGTCCCGTATTAGGGGATCTCCGAACAGCCAGACTATCTCCATTGGCCGGACTGTTAGACTATGAAGATACAAGATTGAAGACTTCGTCTCGTGTCCGGGTGGAACCCTACTTGGCGTGGAAGGCAAGCTAGGCAATACGGATATGGATATCTCCTCCTTTGCAACCGACCTTGTGTAACCCTAACCCTCTCCGGTGTCTATATAAACCGAAGGGTTTTAGTCCGTAGGACAACAATCATAACATACAATCATACCATAGGCTAGCTTCTAGGGTTTAGCCTCTCTGATCTCGCGGTAGATCTACTCTTGTACTACCCATATCATCAATATTAATCAAGCAGGACGTAGGGTTTTACCTCCATCAAGAGGGCCCAAACTTGGGTAAAACATCGTGTCCCCTGCCTCCTGTTACCATCCGGCCTAGACGCACAGTTCGGGACCCCCTACCCGAGATCCGCCGGTTTTGACACCGATAGTCATCCTCCGCTGTCTCGTCGCCATTGCCTTCTTTGGGTGTGTCCACAATGTATATATCGTATGATGAGGTGGCTGTCCAGTGCCCTGTGGGCAATGGTTCCTCTTTGTCTCCCGCATCGTCGTCCATACCGTCGATGTCTTCGGAGTCGAAGTCGAGCATGTTCGTTAAGTCGTCGACAGTGGCTACTAAGTGGGTGGTGGGTGGGCAGCGAATTTCTTCATCGTCCGCATCCCAATCCTGCCGGTCATAATCCGGCCAGGACTCTGCTGACAAAGGGAGAGACCTTAGTGAATTCCGTATGTCGCCGAAGGGCGAGCGCTAAAAGATATCCGCGGCAGTGCACTCCATGATCGGCGCCCGTTCGGATTTGATTGGCAGGGGCGCGGATGGTCCAGAGTCCGGAGAAGAGTCCGGCGATGGGGAGTCACGGGCCTCGCGAAGGATAAGGTTGGTGTTCGGTTCGATCTCCGTTGAGGCTGCTGCTTCCACGGAGGGGTCTAACCACCCGCCCTCGGATGGCGCTGTTGGCTCCGAATTAAAGGTCGGGGCGGCTGCAGGTGCGGTCTCCAGGACACTGTTTGGTGGCAGAGCTAAATGATGCCCATCGTGACAGTGCGGCGCACTCGGCAGGGGCTCAAATCCGTCGAAGATCAATTCTCAGCGGATATCGGCCATGTAGTTTAGGCTTCCAAACTTGACCTGATGGCCAGGGGCGTATCTTTCAATATGCTCCAGATGGCCAAGCGAATTGGCCCGCAGTGCAAAGACGCCGAATACAAAAATCTGTCCGGGGAGAAAGGTCTCACCCTGGACTGCATCGCTAATGATGATCGAAGGAGCCATCAAGCCTGATGATGACGACACAGAGGAACTCTCAATGAAAGCACCAATGTCGATGTCAAAACCGGCGGATCTCGGGTAGGGGTCCCAAACTATGCGTCTAAGGCGGATGGTAACATGAGGCAGGGAATACGATGTTTTACCTAGGTTCGGGCCCTCTGGATGGAGGTAAAACCCTATGCCCTCCTTGATTTATTCTTGATGATATGAGTATTACAAGAGTTGATCTACCACGAGATCGGAGAGGCTAAACCCTAGAAGCTAGCCTATGGTATGATTGTATGTTGTCCTACGGACTAAACCCTCCAGTTTATATAGACACCGGAGAGGGTTAGGGTTACACAAGGTCGGTTACAAAGGAGGAGATATCCATATCCGTACTGCCTGGCTTGCCTTCCACGCCAATTAGAGTCCCATCTGGACACGAGGCGAAGTCTTCAATCTTGTATCTTCATAGTCTAACATTTCGGCCAAAGGATATAGTCTGGCTGTCCGGAGACCCCCTAATCCAGGACTCCCTCAAGGGTAGCGACAGCGACAACGAGAGCGTCGAGCGGGGTCACGTCGACCTCATCTCCGACTGACCGCGTCACCCCGCCCTACGTCGTGCGGCCTGCCGAGGGCCTTCCTCGTCAAGCTCTCCATCGGGGCACTCCCTATTGTCTCCTTGGGCGGCTGGCGTGGGAGGTCCGAAGAAGGCGAAGAAGGCAGGTGGCGGTCGTCAAGTCAGAGTACGCGGGCACAAACGCCTTCGCCGAGTATTGCCGGCCCGCTACCTCGTCTTCCAGCTCCTTTCCCCACACCAGGATGTTCTCTTGGTGCCTTCTGCTCCTCCTACCTCGCTTAGGCGCTCTTTTTGCCCTCCCGCCATCTTGTTCCACTTTCTGAAGAGAGGGACAAGAAAGGGATTATGGGCATCTTATCTCTTTTTAGTTTGTAAGCCTGCGGACACTTGTTAATTTTAAGACTTTTTATCCCCTTGCTCATGTTTGTAATTTCGTATGAACTGTACCTATATGGGATGTTTTTAATAAAGAAGGGTGCTTGCTGGGTTCTTTGTGCGTGAGCGAGGCCCATGCCAAGGAACGAATCCTTGTTATTTTTATGATAAACATTGTCGCCCAGCAACAGGCCTTGCCATTCCCTGACTTCAGTCGACCATTCTCACGCTTTCGGCTGAGGCAGGGGTGAAGTAGAGTTAGACCCTCCGTTCATTTCCTTGCCACCGCGTCTATGACCCGGTTCTGTCCCAGGGACTTGGGTACAAGAAGAAGGGAGAGCACGGTAGTCTTGGAGCAAAAAGAGGTTTCATTTGTCCCAGTTCTATACAGAAATGCACAACAGGGGATGACGGACTTATCTGACGCCGCAGCCCCCGGCAACTTTGGCTTGCCATGGTTAGATCCTTGTGTCTTCAGCTCCCGACAGTCTTGGCTTGCCGGGGCCAGAGCGCCGATTCGTTTTCTTTCTCCCAAGCGGCTCTACAGAAGTGTCCATGTGCCCTGCGAACCAAAGGAGACAGAAAAACGCATACTCGACCTCTAGGCTAGGGGTTAGTCGCTGCTACGCACTATCAACCGTAACTGAGGGAGATACCTAACCTAGCATGCATGCTAAAACTTAGGCCACCAGCGCTTCATTTATTTTTGCTGAGGGATGCGCCTGGCTTTGTACAGAGTGTTACATGCCTTGCCGGCAAGGCTTGTACAAATGGTGGATTGCCGGGGGGGCCAGCAACTGCGCCTTATGGGTAAATGTTGCGAAGATGTTCAATATTCTAGGAGTTGCTCACTGGAATAGCATCTTCAGTCTCCAGGCGGACTGCGCCAGGCCTGGTGACTCATATTATCCGATAAGGGCCTTCCCACTTCAGCGTCAACTTGTTGGAATTCTTGGCCGACTGAACGTGTCGAAGAACAAGGTCACCTTCCTCAACGCTTTGAGCATGAACCTTGCGGCTATGGTAGCGGCGCAAGGCTTGCTGGTAGCACGCTGCTCCCACAGCCTCCCGAAGATGATTTTCCTCAAGGAGCATTGCGTCATCTTGCCGCAAGTGCTCTTGCTCAAGCTCGTCATAAGCGAGCACTCAAGGTGACCCATATATGAGTTCCATGGGGAGAACTGCTTCTGCCCTGTATACCAGGGCAAAGGGTGCCTGGCCGGTGGGTCGATTTGGTGTCGTTCTGATCGACCAAAGAACCACCCGCTACTCATCAATCCAGCACCTTCTGCTTTTGTCCAGCTTGTCAAAAGTCTTTGTTCTTAGGCCTCGCAGTACTTTAGCATTTGCCCTCTCCGCCTGGCCGTTGCTCCGTGGGTGTGCCACGGAAGCGAAACGGACCTTGCTGCCGAGGTCTTGGGTGTACTGCATGAAGGCATGGCTTGTGAACTGCGTGCCATTGTCGGTGATGACTCTGTTTGGCACACCAAAACGGCAAACTAGTCCCTTGAAGAACTTGACGGCTGACTATGCTGTCACCTTCCTCACTACTTCCACCTCCGGCCACTTTGTGAACTTGTCGATTGCAATGTACAAGTACTCAAAGCCCCCGATAGCATGGCGGAAGGGGCCCAGTATGTCGAGCCCCCAGACCGAAAAAGGCCAGGAGAGGGGGATTGTTTGAAGGGCTTGAGCTGGTTGATGAAGCTTCTTCGAATGGAACTGACGTGCTTCACACTTGGTTACTAGTGTCGTTGCATCCTGGAGGGCAGTGGGCTAGAAGAAACCTTGTCGGAATGCTTTGCCGGCAAGGGCCCTCGACCCTATGTGGGAGCCACATATGCCTCCGTGTATCTCTGCCAACAGCTCCAGTCCTTCCTCCCGGGGAATGCACTTCAATTTCACGCCGTTCGATCGCATCTTGTACAGGACGTCATCGATGAACTGATACATGGCAGACCAACGGGCTACTTTCTCCGCTTCTTCCTGCTCCTCAAGAAGCTCCCCTGTTTGGAGGAATTAGACGGTATGTTGTGCCCATGCCGGAGCTTGGGTCTCGACGGCAAGGGGGCGGCCGTCTCTACGGCCAAGGCCTGACGGCCCACCGGAATCAGTCGCTCCTCGGCAGGCTCAGAATCCGCAGCAACACCGTTGCCGGTGGCCCCTAGGGGCTCGGTGGGAAAGTACTTGCCAGGGCCTGATTTCCTCCATTTGTTCTGCTCCGTTGATGGTTCGACGGATGGTTGAGTTAACCGAAGCAAAAAGGTACCTGGTTCCACAGGTAACTTGAACGTAGCGCGCTTTGACAGGTAATCGGCGATGTCATTCTCCGCATCGGGGAACGTGCTCTGCTTGTATACCATCAAAGTGCTCCTCCAGCTTCCTCACCTCATCTACGTAGGCCTCCATCAACGGGCTCTGATAATCTTTGTTAACTTGTCTGACGACAAGCGGTGAATCGCCCCTGATGATGAGCTTTTTGACCCCGAGGTCCGCCGTGATCCTGAGGTTGGCAAGAAACGCCTCCTACTTAGCAGTGTTGTTGGTGAGCATCTCCCTGGGAAAGTGCATCTGGATTACATACTTGAGGTGCTCTCCGGTGGGTGCGACGAGAAGCACACCATCACCGGCGCCTTGTAGCGAGAAAGCCCCGTCAAAGTACATGATCCAGTTGCGACTTCCTTCCTTGCCGGGGAGGGTGGTCTCTAGGATTTCTTCGTCAGGCGTTGAGGTCCATTCTGCAATGAACTCTGCCAAGACTCTGCTCTGGATTGTCGAAGTACTTTCAAACTTCAAACCAAAGCTCGAAAGCTCAAAGGCTGTAACGCCCAGGTAATTAAGCTACAGTGATCCTCTGCTAATGATGCCACGTAACCTCGTTTATAGTTGCTAATCTCGAGTTAGTTCAAAACCGATTCAAATTCATATTCAAAAATAGGCAAACAATAAAAGTTTTCAAATATTAAAACTAAAATGTTCGGAGTGAACCAAATATTGCATAGATAATTATGGGGGAAAAACCACACATGTATAAAATGTTTAAATACTATGAGATGAATAAAACAGTAGTAAAAATGATTATTTGAATAACTTTTATAATTAATAAAATGTCAAACTAAGTTATTTGGGGTCTAGACTTTTTGTGACTATGGACTAGGTTGTAATACTAATTTAGATACTAAGTGTATGTTTTACTAAAATAGAATGCAACTACAATAAAGCAGGAAAGAATAAATAAAAGGAAAAGAAAACACAAAAACAGAAAAGGAAACTAACCAAAAAAAAGGTAAAAAGAGACCCCCCACTGGACCCCTTGGCCCAACTGGGCCGGCCCATCCCGCACCTCCCTGGCCTATATGGCCCTATCCCCCAAAACCCTAAACCGCTACCCACCCCCACTACCCACTCCCCCCACTCGCGCCCCCACTCCCTCTCCCCCGATCCAATCGGGATCAGGCCC
>NC_041384.1:40437555-40439459 GCF_002162155.2 Triticum dicoccoides | reverse complement strand
ACCGTCCTCCTCCTCGTCTCCTCCTTGCCGGACCACCCCGCGCATGCTGCCCGTGCCCTACTCCTCCCATGTGAGCTCCCCCCTCTCCTTGTCCGGTCACCGCCGTGGCCGCGGCCTCCTTCCCCGCGCCGCGCCTGGGCTGCGCGCCTCACCGCGTCCCCTCCCCGCGTTCGCCCGCGCGCACAGCCGCGCGCCCGCGGCCATGCCGATGCCCGCTAGCTCTGCTGCCGCGTCGCACCCATGGCCACGCCCCGCGCGCGCCTTGCCCTGCGCCCGTGGCCCTCCGCCTTGCCTCGCCCCGCGCTCGCTGGCGCGCACCACCGCCTGCTGCCATGGCTGCTGCTCGCTGCTGTTGATCCCCACCTCCGCAGCTGGCCACGCCTCCGGCCACCGCCCGCCGGCCACCCCAAACCCCCCCTGCCCGTTGCCCCGCGCTGCTCCTTGCGGCGCCCTATCGGGTGCCCGCTGCGCCCGCTCGAGCCACCCGGTGCCCGCACCCAGTGCCCAATTGGCCATAGGCCTATGACACATGGGTCCTGCCCAGAACATTTTTTAATAAAAAAACATATAAAAATAAAAATAATAAAAATAAATAAATTAATAAATAATAATCAATGATTTATTTATTTATTTAATTAAAGAATTAATTAACTTAATTAATTTTGATTAATTAAACTAATCAAATAACTAAACTAATTATACTATTAGGTAGTTAAATAATCAGTCAATGACAGTGGGGCCCATCCCTAATTAATTCTGATTAGGTTAATTAAACTGGATAACTAAATGTGTCACTGACAGGTGGGACCCACCTGTCAGGTTGACCAGGTCAACTGCTGATGTCATGCTGACGTCAGCAAACACTGTTTTGGATAATGTTGATTTAAATAATTAAATAAATCCTAAAATTGATTTAAATCTTCTAAAATTAATATAAAATAAACCGTAGCTCGGATGGAAAAACTTTGTACATGAAAGTTGCTCAAAACGACGAGATGAATCCGGATACGCTGCCTGTTCGTCCGCCACGCATCCCTAGCATAGCAAACACACAACTTTCCCCCTCCGGTTCATCTGTCCGAAAACGCGAAACACCGGGAATACTTTCCCGGATGTTTCCCCCTTCACCGGTACCACCTCGTATCGCGTTAGGGCACACCTAGCACCATCCTTTGTCATGTCATGCATCGTCATGCATTTGTTTGCATTATATTTATTGTTTCTTCCCCCTCTTCTCTCGCTAGACACCGAGACCGACGCCGCTGCTACCCAGTACGACTACGGTGTTGACGACCACTCTCTTTTGCCAGACCAACCAGGCAAGCCCCCCTTTTTGATCACCAGATATCGCCTACTCTTCTCTCTACTGCCTGCATTAGAGTAGTGTAGCATGTTACTGCTTTTCATTATTCCTATCCTGATGCATAGCCTGTCCTTGCTACTACTGTTGTTACCATTACCTGCTATCCTACTGCTTAGTATAGGATGCTAGTGTTCCATCTGTGGCCCTACACTCTTGTCCGTCTGCCATGCTATACTACTGGGCCGTGATCACTTCGGGAGGTGATCACGGGCATATACAATATACTTTACACAGTTACATTACCTGTGATACTGTTCGGAGATGGGGGCTGAAGGGGCAGGTGGCTCCATCCCGGTAGAGGTGGGCCTGGGTTCCCGACGGCCCCCGACTGTTACTTTGAGGCGGAGCGACAGGGCAGGTTGAGACCACCTAGGAGAGAGGTGGGCCTAGCCCTGGTCGGCGTTCGCAGATACTTAACACGTTTAACGAGATCTTGGTATTTGATCTGAGTCTGGCTACTGGCCTATACGCACTAACCATCTACGCGGGGAAAGTTATGGGCACTCGACGTCGTGGTATCAGCCGAAGCACTTCGTGACGC
>NC_041384.1:40429934-40437545 GCF_002162155.2 Triticum dicoccoides | reverse complement strand
CCCATGGCCACGCCCCGCGCGCGCCTTGCCCTGCACCCGTGGCCCTCCGCCTTGCCTCGCCCCCGCGCTCGCTGGCGTGCACCACCGCCTGCTGCCATGGCTGCTGCTCGCCGCTGCTGATCCCCACCTCCGCTGCTGGCCTCGCCTCCGGCCGCCGCCCGCCGGCCACCCCAAACCCCCCCTGCCCGTCGCCCCGCGCTGCTCCTTGCGGCGCCCTATCGGGCGCCCGCTGCGCCCGTTCGAGCCGCCCGGTGCCCGCACCCAGTGCCCAATTGGCCATAGGCCTATGACACATGGGCCCTGCCTAGAACGTTTAATAAAAACATATATAAAAATAAAAATAATAAAAATAAATTAATTAATAAATAGTAATTAATTAATTAATTAACTTAATTAATTTTGATTAATTAAACTAATTAAACTATTAGGTAGTTAATTAATCAGTCAATGACAGTGGGGCCCACCCCTAATTAATTCTGATTAGGTTAATTAAACTGGATAACTAAATGTGTCACTCACAGGTGGGACCCACCTGTCAGGTTGACCAGGTCAACTGCTGATGTCATGCTGACGTCAGCAAACACTGTTCTGGATATTGTTGATTTAAATAATTAAATAAATCCTAAAATTGATTTAAATCTTCTAAAATTAATATAAAATAAACCGTAGCTCGGATGGAAAAACTTTGTACATGAAAGTTGCTCAGAATGACGAGACAAATCCGGATACGCAGCCCGTTCATCCGCCACGCATCCCTAGCATAGCAAACACGCAACTTTCCCCCTCCGGTTCATCTGTCCGAAAACGCGAAACACCGGGAATACTTTCCCGGATGTTTCCCCCTTCACCGCTACCACCTCGTACCACGTTAGGGCACACCTAGCACCACGCTTTGTCATGTCATGCATCGTCATGCATTTGTTTGCATTATATTTATTGTTTCTTCCCCCTCTTCTCTCGCTAGACACCGAGACCGATGCCGTTGCTACCCAGTACGACTATGGTGTTGACGATCCCTCTCTCTTGCAAGGGAAACCAGGCAAGCCCCCCCCTTTGATCACCAGATATCGCCTACTCTTCTCTATACTGCTTGCATTAGAGTAGTGTAGCATGTTACTGCTTTCCGTTATTCCTATCCTGATGAATAGCCTATCCTTGCTACTACTGTTGTTACCATTACCTGCTACCCTACTGCGTAGTATAGGATGCTAGTGTTCCATCAGTGGCCCTACACTCTTGTCCGTCTGCCATGCTATACTACTGGGCCGTGATCACTTCGGGAGGTGATCACGGGCATATACTATATACTTTACACAGTTACATTGCCTATGGTACTGTTCGGAGATGGGGGCTGAAGGGGCAGGTGGCTCCATCCCGGTAGAGGTGGGCCTGGGTTCCCGACGGCCCCCGACTGTTACTTTGAGGCGGAGCGACAGGGCAGGTTGGGACCACCTAGGAGAGAGGTGGGCCTGGCCCTGGTCGGCGTTCGCAGATACTTAACACATTTAACGAGATCTTGGTATTTGATCTGAGTCTGGCTACTGGCCTATACGCACTAACCATCTACGCGGGGACAGTTATGGGCACTCGACGTCGTGGTATTAGCCGAAGCCTTCGTGACGTTAGCAACGGAGCGGCGCGCGCTGGATTGGACTGGAACGCCTACTAGGCTAGGTCTGCTTCCAGCCGCCCAGGCAACTTGCAGGTGTGCTAAGGGCGATGGGCCCAGACACCTGGGCGCTTAGGTTTAGACCAGCGTGCTGACCTCTCTGTTGGTCTAGGTGGTGCTGCGATGTGTTGATCTTCCGAGGCCGGGGATGACCCAGGAAAGTGTGTCCGGCCAAATGGGATCGAGCGTGTTGGGTTATGTGGTGCACCCCTGCAGGGAAGTTAATCTATTCGAATAGTTGTGATCTTCGGTAACACGAAGACTTGGAGTTGTACCTTGACCTTATTACAACTAGAACCGGATACTTAATAAAACACACCCTTCCAAGTGCCAGATACAACCGGTGATCGCTCTCTAACAGGGCGATGAGGAGAGGATCACCGGGTAGGATTATGCCATGCGATGTTACTTGGAGGACTTCAGTCTACTCTCTTCTACATGGTGCAAGACGGAGGCTGCCAGAAGCGTAGTCTTCGGAAGGACTAGCTATCCCCCCTTATCCCGGCTTTCTACAGTTCAGTCCACATATATTAGCCTTATTCCAGTTGATACCAATGCATACATATGTAGTATAGCTCCTTGCTTGCGAGTACTTTGGATGAGTACTCACGGTTGCTTTCTCCCTCTTTTCCCCCTATCCCTTCTACCTGGTTGTCGCAACCAGATGTTGGAGCCTAGGAGCCAAACGCCACCTTCAACGACGACTCCTACTACACCGGAGGTGCCTACTACTACGTGCTGCCCGCTGACGACGACCAGGAGTAGTTAGGAGGATCCCAGGCAGGAGGCCTGCGCCTCCTTCGATCTGTATCCCAGTTTGTGCTAGCCTTCTTAAGGCAAACTTGTTTAACTTATGTCTGTACTCAGATATTGTTGCTTCCGCTGACTCGTCTATGATCGAGCTCTTGTATTCGAGCCTTCGAGGCCCCTGGCTTGTAATATGATGCTTGTATGACTTATTTTATTTGTAGAGTTGTGTTGTGATATCTTCCCGTGAGTCCCTGATCTTGATCGTACACGTTTGCGTGTATGATTAGTGTACGATTGAATCGGGGGCGTCACAAGTTGGTATCAGAGCCGACTGCCTGTTGGAATCCCCCTTCCACACTCCTTGGCCGAAGTTGAGTCTAGTCGATGAAAAATGTTTTACTAACATGGCTGAGCGGCCCATGGGCCCACGTCGCCATGGGGTGGTATTAGGATCTTTTATTCCTCGTCTATACTCTGGGACTCTGATCTCTCTTCTATTCGGGTTAAATGATTTTGCTAAAAATCTAACTTTAGGTTCTCGAAAATACTTCCTCCCGAAGAGCCCCATTCAGGCCAGATGATCGCCTGCTGCACCAGAAGATTTCGTAGTTACTCTCTGCTACTCTTTCGAGACTTTGTGCCCATCGCCATTGCAAATTCCCTACCACTGTTATATCATTATGGATAACTACATCCACTTGCCCTTTCAAATCCCATTGATCTTTTTATTACAAGATACACCGAAAATTCTCTGTATTGTTTCGAGAATATTTTGTGCCTACTGACTTGCAGTTCCTCGCCACCTGAATACCCCTACGGATAATATCTCGCCCTTATCGAGTATCTTCTCATCCCTAGTTGTTCATGTGTTTCACAATGGTCATCGAAATACTATTCAATCCTCCAAAAATCCTTAGTAGCTTATTGCTCTGCAATACTTGTCTGCTTGCATGATGGATGCTTTCCATATGTCTGGCAATATTCGTTAGCATCCTTAGGCACCGTCATTTTGATCCCTTTGATTCAACATGAGTGCGAATGCACGCAATCATCAGTGGATCCTTTTAAATTATCTTTCCGGCTCAGACGTCATTTTGAACATGAGCTGGTTCTCAACAAATCCAATTGCCGTCGATTGTACCCCTAAGGCTATTCAACTTCTCCATCCCTAATCAGAACATTGCTTCTGATCCCTTGATTTGAAAATCATAATTCCTTTGCACTTGAGCTCTGGATTAGTCAGTTGTTTCCATAATCCAATGCCTTTGCATTCTTTCTTCTTCTGGTAGAGTACCGATACTCACATCAGCTCCATTGTGTATCGTCAGATCCATTGTTTGATTTCATCCGACATCGTCCTTAATGTTCAATAACCTTGTGAGCCTTTCCACAGGTATATAATGCCTTTGGTAAACTGTATCCTCTGCCTTGTCATCCATGCTCTACTTTTGAGCTTGTGTTATTTACTCCTGAAGTTTGTGATATATGTTCCTAAGATACCCGATGGTTTGAACTAATGTCTTCCCTAATCTGTGCAAACCCGGAAGATTTCACGGGTCATACTTATCTGGTATTGCACCAGGTAAAACTTTCAACAACTAATGTCATTTTCAAAATACAAGAGGTGAATGAAAGGTTATGCGTTGAACAAGTGGGAGTCGACCTTGGATTTTGTGTTCATGCCCATGGACCCGAGGTGGAACTTATCATGGGAGCTTCTCGTAGTAATAATAAGCCCCTTGTTATAACTTCTTCTCTTATCTATGCTTGGTCTTTTGCGACCGTGGTTTCAACCATATTGTTCTTCTTTGATCCCATTTCTTGGGGAAGTTTAAGTGCTTGCCTTCTGCAAATGATTTCACTTGTCCAACCTCTATCCCGCTCTACCCTTGAGTATACCCTTTGGTACCGCGAGAATATCATGGAACTACATAACTTCTTATGGGTTCTTCATCAACTGTTATTTCTCACCGATTCCAATTTTCCTAGGTTCTGGGTTGTCGTCAACCGAGAACACTATAAGTGAATCAATTCCGCACTTCGATTCAATAACTCTAAGTAATCTCCGTTGCTAATGATCCTTCAAGTCATTCCTAGCCTGATCAACTATATCATAATTGTGCTAAATTTTAACTATGCTACCTGGTCCTTCTTTCCTGAGCACAATTTTCGATGATGAGCTAACCTTACATCGATCTTCCTCCTCATGTAATTTCGCCATAAAAACGGCAAGCTTGATGTCAAGTTTGTGTCCTAACCATGGTTCCAATAACCTTCCGCTTCATCCTTCCTTTGACATGATGTCTTCATCGACTGATTACGTCTTCATGAAATCTCTCAACAATTGTGTCGTGATCATCATCAACATTTTGAGCTCTTCCAGGATATCAATTGAGTTCATGATGAGAAGTACCACCCTTGCCCTCGATGATCTGTGTTATCATCGACCACCCTATTGACTTCCCTCCAACACAAACTTGATTGAGTTTTGTGTTATACCTTGAGTTCCTTGCTATCCAGCATCTGTTCTTCTTTACCTTGGAGTATTACCCTTTATATGTCAAGAGTGTGGCAAGAAATTCACCACCCTTAAAAATTCTTGACACAAGTGATACTTATTAACATTACCATTCTTTCCTTGGTCCTCGTGTTGTTTCTAACCAGAAAACCAACAAATGGTCTGTGAGGTGTAAATTCTAAACTTCTAGCAACCCTATTGCTTTGAAATTATTGGTCTACAGTTTCATTCTAAGTTTATTGCTTATTGAATCATCATTCGAACATTGATCGTGCTACCTAGTCCAGATTCCTGGGTGCACCCTTCTATCATTGTTCAGTTGTGTATGTTTCCCTCGAGCATACATCATTATATCATTTGATCCGCCAAATGATTATCTCCTTGTTCACATAATTGTGGAAATCCATCTTTTTGGAATTCTCGATGAATGGTCGCTGAGTCCATCATCCACATCCTCATCTTCTCCTTGGTTAATGATGAACTATTGTTTCGAAACTTCCTTCTATAGTTCATTTCCTGAGAATCTTACAACGTCATCCCGTCAATTGTGTTACACCTTTTCTTCTTAGACATCCTGAGTCTGACATATCCTAACACCAATCAGATCTGAATCTCGGTCAGATATGATGGTTGGGATATATTTCCAAGAGTTATAACAATGGTCTTTATGTGACCGGTAAGGTGATGTCATGCCTAGCGCACCGGGCCGGAGGACCCATTGTTATAGTTTTCCTTTTTAGCAAGGTTAATCATTCTTCCATGAGGAAATCGTAAGACTTATTCTATATGTTGTTCTTGATGAATCATTTGTGTATCCAAGTTCGATCTTTGTTTGAAGACCAAGTCAATGCTATCTTGAAGCATGTCTATGGTACTCCGATTTTCAACAAGAACGTTTGAAGCCCAATGCTAAATGTTTCTTGCTCAGTTATCCAAACACCGCTGTATGGGTAATGTCATGAAATTTCTCTCCCCTTACCTAAAGGGTTTTCTGCTTTCTATCATGTCATGGATATCATGCTCTCCTCGTCCTTGGGAAAGATATACCCGTGGAATATGTGTTTAAACACATTTCCCTTTCCATTGTTCTGTTTAACCTGATGATCACGTTTTCCTTTTTCATTGGTTTGTTTGACCTCTCTTGTGATCTATATAATCTAAGCAGTAGTTTTCTCCTACTAAGGTAAACACCTTGGTGTACAATTCTGTCAGTAAGACCCTGTTACTATTGTCGTTGACATTCCGGTAACCGCCAATGGACGAGAACCTTGCCTATTGGCCCGCCTCGTTCAACGAGCAGGAAAAGGGTTCTCTTCGTCCCTAGCCCTTGGTACCGATGTTGTTGCCAACATAACAGATAGATTATCCTTTGATAGGCCTTGCTTACATGATCGGGCAAGATGTCACCACCCTTCCTACTTTTAACCCACATGGTGGGCCCATAACCCACCGTTCTGCAGGATCGAAACCTGACTCTCCTATACACCCTGTTGCCAAAGTTATTCCTAGAGCTTGACTTCGTATGTAATTTGCGAGCCACCTTCCTAGTGATCAATTATGGTATCGGACACAATACTTATTCCCGTTGCTCTGAACCCCATTCACACTCTGTTTCAGGCAATGAACGATTGCCTATCCGCTTGAAACTACTTATTGCACCGTCTTACTTTGTTCTCGATGTGTTTCATTTGTTCAACTCGAGAGATACTCATATGTTCATACTTGGGAAACCCCCAGAAGATTTTCCCTTGTAACATCCTATCGTTGTAGAGCTGCCCCTTACCTATTCGTAAGTACGATGGAGATACCGAAGAAAGGATGACAAATTGATCATGGTGACTTGAAGCAGTGAAATGAAGACATCAACGAAAGGGATCTACCTCTTCGAAAGGGCAGCCAAGACCGAGAAGACTCGTTAGGTTTTTTGCTACCAACACCTTCGCCCCTTACTCCACCGCTTAAATCTCGGGACGAGATTTCTTGTAGTGGAGGAGAATTGTGACGCCCGGGTAATTAAGCTACAGTGATCCTCTTCTAATGATGCCACGTCACCTCGTTTATAGTTGCTAATCATGAGTTAGTTTGAAACCTGAAATTCAAAAATAGGCAAACAATAAAAGTTTTCAAATATTAAAACTAAAATGTTCGGAGTGAACCAAATATTGCATAGATAATTATGGGGGAAAAACCGCACATGTATAAAATGTTTAAATACTATGAGATGAATAAAACAGTAGTAAAAGTGATTATTTGAATAACTTTTATAATAAATAAAATGTCAAACTAAGTTATTTGGGGTCTAGACTTTTTGTGACTATGGACTAGGTTGTAATACTAATTTAGATACTAAGTGTATGTTTTACTAAAATAGAATGCAACTACAATAAAGCAGGAAAGAATAAATAAAAGGAAAAGAAAACATAAAAACAAAAAAGGAAACTAACCAAAAAAAGGTAAAAAGAGACCCCCCCCACTGGACCCCTTGGCCCAACTGGGCCGGCCCATCCCGCACCTCCCTGGCCTATATGGCCCTATCCCCCGAAACCCTAAACCGCTACCCACCCCCACACACTCGCGCCCCACTCCCTCTCCCCCGATCCAATCGGGATCAGGCCCGACGCCGGCGCCACCCCTCCCACTCTCCTCCGCGCCCCCTTCGCCAACTGCCGCCGCC
>NC_041384.1:40330851-40429194 GCF_002162155.2 Triticum dicoccoides | reverse complement strand
GCCACGCGCCTCACCGCGTCCCCTCACCGCACTCGCCCGCGCGCCCGCGGCCGTGCCGCTGCCCGCTAGCTCTGCTACCGCGTCGCACCCATGGCCACGCCCCGCGCGTGCCTTGCCCTGCGCCCGTGGCCCTTCTCCTTGCTCGCCCCTGCGCTCGCTGGCGCGCACCACCGCCTGCTGCCATGGCTGCTGCTCGCCGCTGCTGATCCCCACCTCCGCTGCTGGCCTCGCCTCCGGCCGCCGCCCGCCGGCCACCCCAAACCCCCCTGCCCGTCACCCCGCGCTGCTCCTTGCAGTGCCCTATCGGGCGCCCGCTGCGCCCGCTCGAGCCGCCCGGTGCCCGCACCTAGTGCCCAATTGGCCATAGGCCTATGACACACGGGCCCTGCCTAGAACATTTTTTTAATAAAAACATATATAAATAAATAAATTAATGAATTAATTAAAGAATTAATTAACTTAATTAATTTTGATTAATTAAATTAATGAAATAACTAAACTAATAAAACTATTAGGTAGTTAATTAATCAGTCAATGACAGTGGGGCCCACCCCTAATTAATTCTGATTAGGTTAATTAAACTGGATAACTAAATGTGTCACTGACAGGTGGGACCCACCTGTCTGGATGACCAGTTCAACTGCTGATGTCATGCTGACGTCAGCAAACACTGTTCTGGATAATGTTGATTTAAATAATTAAATAGATCCTAAAATTGATTTAAATCTTCTAAAATCAATATAAAATAAACCGTAGCTCGGATGGAAAAACTGTGTACATGAAAGTTGCTCAGAACGACGAGATGAATCCGGATATGCAGCCTGTTCGTCCACCACGCATCCCTAGCATGGCAAACACACAACTTTCCCCCTCCGGTTCATCTGTCCGAAAGCGCGAAACACCGGGAATACTTTCCCGGATGTTTCCCCCCTTCACCGGTACCACCTCATACCGCGTTAGGGCACACCTAGCACCTCGCTTTGTCATGTCATGCATCGCCATGCATTTGTTTGCATTATATTTATTGTTTCTTCCCCCTCTTCTCTCGCTAGACACCGAGACCGACGCCGCTGCTACCCAGTACGACTATGGTGTTGACGACCCCTCTCTCTTGCAAGGGAAACCAGGCAAGCCCCCCCTTTGATCACCAGATATCGCCTCCTCTTCTCTATACTGCTTGCATTAGAGTAGTGTAGCATGTTACTGCTTTCCATTATTCCTATCCTGATGCATAGCCTATCCTTGCTACTACTGTTGTTACCATTACCTGCTACCCTACTGCTTAGTATAGGATGCTAGTGTTCCATCAGTGGCCCTACACACTTGTCTGTCTGCCATGCTATACTACTGGGCCGTGATCACTTCGGGAGGTGATCACGGGCATATACTATATACTTTACACAGTTACATTACCTGTGGTACTGTTCAGAGATGGGGGCTGAAGGGGCAGGTGGCTCCATCCCGGTAGAGGTGGGCCTGGGTTCCTGACGGCCCCCGACTGTTACTTTGAGGTGGAGCGACAGGGCAGG
Source organism: Triticum dicoccoides (assembly GCF_002162155.2). Lineage (NCBI taxonomy): Eukaryota > Viridiplantae > Streptophyta > Magnoliopsida > Poales > Poaceae > Triticum > Triticum dicoccoides. Next base: position 40,427,665 of record NC_041384.1, on the reverse strand, counting down.
TTGAGACCACCTAGGAGAGAGGTGGGCCTGGCTCTGGTCGGCGTTCGCTGATACTTAACACATTTAACGAGATCTTGGTATTTGATCTGAGTCTGGCTACTGGCCTATACGCACTAACCATCTACGCGGGGACAGTTATGGGCACTCGACATCGTGGTATCAGCCGAAGCCTTCGTGACATCAGCAACGGAGCGGCGCGCGCTGGATTGGACTGGAATGCCTACTAGGGTAGGTCTGCTTCCGGCCGCCCACGCAACGTGCAGGTGTGCTAAGGGCGATGGGCCTAGACCCCTGGGCGCTTAGGTTTAGACCGGCGTGCTAACCTCTCTGTTGGTCTAGGTGGGGCTGCGACGTGTTGATCTTCCGAGGCCGGGCATGACCCAGGAAAGTGTGTCCGGCCAAATGGGATCGAGCATGTTGGGTTATGTGGTGCACCCCTGCAGGGAAGTTAATCTATTCGAATAGCCGTGATCTTCGGTAACAGGACGACTTGGAGTTGTACCTTGACCTTATGACAACTAGAACCGGATACTTAATAAAACACACCCTTCCAAGTGCCAGATACAACCGGTGATCTCTCTCTAACAGGGCGATGATGAGAGGATCGCCGGTTAGGATTATGCTATGCGATGCTACTTGGAGGACTTCAGTCTACTCTCTTCTACATGCTGCAAGACGGAGGTTGCCAGAAGCGTAGTCTTCGAAAGGACTAGCTATCCCCACTTATCCCGGCTTTTTGCAATTCAGTCCACATATATTAGCCTTATTCCAGTTGATACGAATGCATACATATGTAGTATAACTCCTTGCTTGCGAGTACTTTGGATGAGTACTCACGGTTGCTTTCTCCCTCTTTTCCCCCTATCCCATCTACCTGGTTGTCGCAACCAGATGTTGGAGCCCAGGAGCCAGACGCCACCTTCGACGACGACTCCTACTACACCGGAGGTGCCTACTACTACGTGCTGCCCGCTGACGACGACCAGGAGTAGTTAGGAGGATCCCAGGCAGGAGGCCTGCGCCTCCTTCGATCTGTATCCCAGTTTGTGCTAGCCTTCTTAAGGCAAACTTTTTTAACTTATGTTTGTACTCAGATATTGTTGCTTCCGCTGACTCGTCTATGATCGAGCTCTTGTATTCGAGCCTTCGAGGCCCCTGGCTTGTAATATGATGCTTGTATGACTTATTTTATTTGTAGAGTTGTGTTGAGATATCTTCCCGTGAGTCCTTGATCTTGATCGTACACATTTGCGTGTATGATTAGTGTACGATTGAATCGGGGGCGTCACAAAGGCCCACTCCACAATCCTTCTAGTGTCTGGGTTGTGCAGTATCCGTTGTAACGGGAGGCGGGTAACGACGGTGATTTCGTGTGCTTGGAAGTAGTGACGTAGCTTCCTCGAGGCCATGAGGAGGCCGAAGAGAAATTTCTGCACGCCAGAGTACATTGACCTAGCCCCCTGCAGGAGGGAGCTGACAAAGTAAACTAGGTGCTGCATCATCTTCTTCTTCTGCACTGCCTAATTTGATTGCATGGGGCCTGTCTTGATGGCGTCAGACTCCACCGGGGGCCTTGCCTTGTCAGCATCGGGCCCTGCCAGGGAATCTCTGGCTTGCCATCCGCCAGTCCCACCATTGCCACTACCTCTTCACCGACCTCCCTCCGCACCACTAGTGCGGCACTGACCACTTGATTCGTCGCCGCCAGATACAGTAGCAACGGCTCTTGTGGTTTAGGCGCAACCAGTATTGGTGTAGAGGAAAGGCATTTCTTCAGATCCTGCAATGCTGCCTTTGCCTCTGGGGTCCACTCCATTGGGCATGCCTTCTTCAAGATCTTGAAAAAGGGAAGGGCATGCTCAGCGGACTTGGAGAAGAATCTGCTCATGGCGGCAACGCAGCCAGTGAGCCGACGTACATCCTTGATCCGCTTGGGTGCCTCAATTTGCTCAATAGCATTGATCTTGTCTGGGTTTGCCTCGATCCCACGCTACGACACAAAGAACCTGAGAAGTTTGCCAGACGGAACACCGAACACGCACTTCTCAGGGTTCAACTTGAGGTTGATCTTGCGTAGGCTGGCAAATGTCTCTTCTAAGTCTTGTACAAGGGTCGCCTTGTCCTTGGTTTTGACCACTATTTCATCCATATAAGCTTCCATATTTATATGTAGCCGGGGCTCAAAACCAATTTGGACTGCCCTTGCGAATGTCGAGCCAGCACTCTTCAACCCAAAAGGCATCCATAAAAAGCAATACGTACCACATGGGGTGATGAATGTTGTCTTCTCTTCGTCTTCCTTTGCAATGAAGATCTGGTGGTAGCCCGAGTAGGCGTCAAGGAATGATAAAAGATTGCACCCAGCCATGGAGTCAACAATCTTGTCAATGTGCAGCAACGGGAAGGGGTCCTTAGGTCAAGCCTTATTGATATCAGTGTAATCAATACACAGCCTCCACTTCCCGTTCGCCTTGCGCACCACCACCGGATTGGCCATCCACGTCGGATGGAGCACTCCTCTCACCAAGCCCGCCGCTTCCAACTTCTTGATTTGCTCTGTGATGAATTCATGCCATTCCAAATCTTGCTTTCTGACCTTCTGCTTGACGGGTCGCGCATGGGCACAAACAGCAAGGTGGTGCTCAATCACTTCCCTGGGAACGCCGAGGATATCGGATGCTTGCCATGCACACACATCGACATTCGCCCGCAGGAAAGTGACAAACGCGCTTTCCTATTTGCTGTCGACGGTGGAGCTTATGGTGAAAGCCCCTCCGATGCCATCCTCCTTGACGGACACCCTCTTGGTCTCTGGTGGTGCAGCTCTGGATTTCCTGCTCTTGCCGGTGGAACTCTCTGGCATGTCCTTGACGGTAGCACAATACTTCGAAGAGGTGCGCTTGCCGGAGTGGATGCGAGAGGTATTGCCGGTCTTCTTCGTCCGTCTTGCTTCAGTGGAAGGATTAAGCGCCTTGGCGGCAGCTGCTGCAACTGCTTCTCAGTAGAGTTGGTCAGCGCAGATCAGTGTGTTCTTCTTGTCGGAGGGGACAGTGATGATGGTCATCGGCTCAGGCATCTTCAGCGTGATGTAGGCGTAGTGTGACGCCGCCATGAACTTGGCTAGTGCCGGGCGGCCGAGGACCCCATTGTAGGGCAAGGGGATCTCGGCTACATCAAAGACAATCTTCTCCGTCATGTAGTTCAACTCGCCTCCAAACGTCACAGGCAATGTGACCTTCCCCTTCGGCTGGCTCCTTCCCGGGTGGACCCCTTGAAATGTACCCGTTAACCTGAGGTCTCCATCAGGAATTAGTAGCCTTTTGATCACAACAGGCAAGATCAAGTTCAGACCAGCCCCGCCATCAACCAGCATCTTGTTCACCTTGAGGTTGCGTATCGTTGGTGAGACCAACAATGGCAAACACCAGACCATAGTTGTGCAGTCAGGGTGTGCTACCTCTTGAGCACTGCGTTGGTTTTCCCCGAAGAGGAAGGGATGATGCGACAAAGTAGCGTAAGTATTTCCCTCAGTTTTTGAGAACCAAGGTATCAATCCAGTAGGAGGCTATGCGCGAGTCCCTCGCACCTGCACAAAACAAATAAATCCTCGCAACCAACACAAATAGGGGTTGTCAATCCCTATAGGGCAACTTAGAGAGTGAGATCTGATAGATATGATAAGATAATATTTTTGGTATTTTTACGATAAAACATGCAAAGTAAAATAAAGACAAAGTAAATAGCAAAGGAAATAACTAAGTAGTAGGAGATCAATATGATAAAGATAGACCCGGGGGCCATAGGTTTCACTAGTGGCTTCTCTCAAGAGCATAAGTATTCTACGGTGGGTGAACAAATTATTGTTGAGCAATTGACAGAATTGAGCATAGTTATGAGAATAAATAGGTATGATCATGTATATAGGCATCACGTCCGAGACAAAGTAAACCGACTCCTGCCTGCATCTACTACTATTACTCCACTCATCGACCGCTCTCCAGCATGCATCAAGAATATTAAGTTTAAAATAGGGTAACGCCTTAAGCAAGATGTCATGATTTAGAGGGATAGACTCATGCAATATGAAGAAAACCCCATCTTGTTATCCTCGATGGCAACAACACAATACGTGCCTTGCTGCCCTTACTGTCACCGGGAAAGGACACCGCAAGATTGAACCCAAGGCTAAGCACTTCTCCCATTGCAAGAAAGATCAATCTAGTAGGCCAAACCAAACTGATAATTCGAAGAGACTTGCAAAGATAACCAATCATACATAAAAGAATTCAGAGAAAATTCAAATATTATTCATAGATAAACTTGATCATAAAGCCACAATTCATTGGTCTCAACAAACACACCGCAAAAAAGAAGATTACATCGAATAGATCTCCACAAGAGAGGGGGAGAACATTGTATTGAGATCCAAAAAGAGAGAAGAATCCATCTAGCTACTAACTATGGACCCATAGGTCTGAGGTGAACTACTCACACTTCATCGGAGGGGCTATGGTGTTGATGTAGAAGCCCTCCGTGATCGATGCCCCCTCCGGCGGAGCTCCGGAACAGGCCCCAAGATGGGATCTCGTGGATACAGAAAGTTACGGCGGTGGAATTAGGGTTTTGGCTCCTGTTCTGATCGTTTGGGGGTACGTGGATATATATAGCAGGAAGGAGTACGTCGGTGGAGCAACAGGGGGCCACGACGGTGGAGGGCATGCCTGGTGGGGGTGGGCGCGCCCCCGTACCTCGTGGCCTCCTGTTTCCTTTCTTGACGTAGGGTCCAAGTCTCTCTGGTCTTATTCGTTGACAAAATCACGTTCCTGAAGGTTTCATTCCGTTTGGACTCTGTTTGATATTCCTTTTCTTCAAAACCCTAAAACAGGCAAAAAACAGCAATTCTGGGCTGGGCCTCCGGTTAATAGGTTACTCCCAAAAATAATATAAAAGTGGATAATAAAGCCCAATAATGTCCAAAACAGTAGATAATATAGCATGGAGCAATCAAAAATTATAGATGCGTTGGGGACGTATCAGGGTGGTCCTCGGCGTCAAAGATGAGGGGTGTGCTGGACCACTTCAGTGACTTCTGAGCGTCGAACGAGGGCTTCGCTGCTGTGATCTATAATTCCTGCTCGTCCTCGAGTAGGTAAATGATAAAAACATAATTTTTGATGCGGAGTGCTACTAGGCATAATTTTAATGTAATTCTTCTTAGTTGTGGTATGAATATTCAGATCTGAAAGATTCAAGACAAAAGTTCATATTGACATAAAAATAATAATACTTCAAGCATACTAACTAAGAAATTATGTCTTCTCAAAATAACATGGCCAAAGAAAGTTCATCCCTACAAAATCATATGGTTTAGTCATGTTTCATTTTCGTCACACAAGAATGATATCATCATGCACAACCCCAATGACAAGCCAAGCAATTGTTTCATACTTTAGTAATCTCAAACCTATAAACATTCACGCAATATATGAGCGCGAGCCATGGACATAACACTATGGGTGGAATAGAATATAATGAGGGGGGTTTTGTGGAGAAGACAAAAGAGGAGAAAGTCTCACATTAACGAGGCTAATCAATGGGCTATGGAGATGCCCACCGATTGATGTTAATGCAAGGAGTAGGGATTGCCATGCAACGGATGCACTAGAGCTATAAATGTATGAAAGCTCACCAAAAGAAACTAAGTGGGTGTGTATCAGACTTGCTTGCTCACGAAGACCTAGGGCACTTGAGGAGGCCCATTGTTGTAATATACAAGCCAAGTTTTATAATGAAAAATTCCCACTAGTATATGAAAGTGACAAAACAAGAGACTCTCTAACATGAAGATTATGGTGCTACTTTGAAGCACAAGTGTGGCAAAGGATAGTAACATTGTCCCTTCTCTCTTTTTCTCTCATTTTTTGGGCCTTTTTATGGCCTTTCCCTTTTTTGGGCCTTTTCGTTTTTATGGCCTTTCTCTCCTTATTTATTTATTTATTCCTCACTTGGGACAATGCTCTAGAAAATGATGATCATCACACTTCTATTTATTTGCAACTCAATGATTACAACTCGATACTAGAACAAAAGATGACTCTATATGAATGCCTCCGGTGGTGTACCGGGATATGCAATGGACGAAGTGTGACATGTATGAAAGAATTATGAACGGTGGCTTTGCCACAAATACTATGTAAACTACATGATCATGCTAAGAAATATGACAATGATGAATGTGTCATGATGAACGGAATGATGGAAAGTTGCATGGCAATATATCTTGGAATGGCTATGGAAATGCCATAATAGGTAGGTATGGTGGCTGTTTTGAGGAAGATGTAAGAAGGTTTATGTGCGAAAGAGCGTATCATATCACGGGGTTTTGATGCACCGGCGAAGTTTGCGCCAACTCTCAATGTGAGAAAGGCAATGCACGGTACCGAAGAGGCTAGCAAGGATGGAAGGGTGAGAGTGCGTATAATCCATGGACTCAACATTAGTCATAAAGAACTCACATACTTATTGCAAAAATCGACAAGTCATCAAAAACCTCGGTACTACGCGCATGCTCCTAGGGGGATAGATTGGTAGGAAAAGACCATCGCTCGTCCCCGACCGCCACTCATAAGGAAGACAATCAAATAACACCTCATTTATCAAATTTGTCATATAACGTTTACCATACGTGCATGCTACGGGACTTGCAAATTTCAACACAAGCATTTCTCAATTTCACAAATACTCAAGTAGCACGACTTTGATATTATTACCTCCATATCTCAAAACAATCATCAAGCATCAAACTTCTGTTAGTATTCAAAACACTCTTAAGAAAATTTCACTAATCTTGAATACCTAGCATATTAGGTTTTTAAGCAAATTACCATGCTATTAAGACACTCAAAATAATCTAAGTGAAGCATGAGAGATCAATAGTTTCTATAAAACAAATCCACCACCGTTCTCTAAAAGATATAAGTGAAGTACTAGAGCAAAACTATATAACTCAAAAGATATAAGCGAAGCACATACATTATTCTAACAAATTCCGAATCATGTATGGCTATCTCAGAAGGTGTGTACATCAAGCATGATTGTGGTAAACTAACAAGCAAAGACTTAAATCATACAAGACACTCCAAGCAAAACACATATCTGTCGGATTTCGGGTTCCGGCAGACCCTTAAGGTTCGAACACTGGGGTGCGCACGGAGATTACGTCTTCTACCTCTCCGTCTTGCAAAGATCTAGACTACTGAAAGAACTGCACAAGAGACACAAGGTTTATACTGGTTCGGGCCACCGTTGTGGTGTAATACCCTACTCCAGTGTGTGGTGGGTGGATTGCCTCTTGGGGCTGATGATGATGAACGATACAACGAAGAACAGCCTCACGAGGGTCTGTTTTTGGTTGGGGTGATGAACTGCTGGGAGGAGTTCAGGCACCTTTCTCTTTCTTTCTCTCTCTCTCTCACTCACTGCCTTACTCTTACTCGCCGGCCAACCCCTTGCTCTATGGGCGGCTGGTCCTATTTATAGAGGCCCTGGTCCTCTTCCCAAATATCGAGCGGGAAGGGAGCCAACAATGGCGGGCTAATTTGAAGGGGGACAGCAAGTATCAACTATCCTGACAAAGCAGTCTTCGCCTGCGCAAAGCTCGGCTGATGACGCCGTCTTGGGCTCCACGGTGACCTCCATCTCATAGTCCTCCTGGTCTTGGTCTCGTTGCACCGAAATGGCAACCTTTGCCTGATGCCTCGATACCCCGCGGCTGCGCTTGCCCCCTTTGCACCAAAGAGGAAAGGAGGATGCTGCGCGGGCTGGCACCCGCCTGGCGCCCTGAGTCGTCATGGCATGCGTCACGGGCACCTCGCAAGGTACCCCGCCTTGATCTCTCCGCCTCCTCGCGAGCCAGCCTGACGAGGCCGTGCCTGAGGAAGCTCCGTGTCGTCCGCCCCGTGAGGCTTGGCCCCTCGCGAGGGTCTTGAGTCTTGTGTTGATGAAGATGGGCCATGCTGGGCCCCCTTTGAGCCACGCCGCAGGCCGCAGGCAGGCAAGTCTGGGGACCCCTGTTCCCAGAATGCCGACAGTAGCCCCCGGGCCCAAGGCGCGCCTGGACTTGGCCGTGCCGAGACGCGAAACGGCAAGGGCAAAGCGCCGCGGGCCCTAACAGCCTGCGGCCTTGGGCGCCGCATGGCGGTTGATGGGACGCAAGTGCTTCGGCAACCGCGCGGGTTGATAAAGGAGTGGCCTCTGCCCAGACTTTGTCTTTTGCTTACTCCGGTTGTTGCTCAGATCCCCTTTCTTGCGCCTCCCCTTTCTTTTGCCAAATTTCCAGATCTACTCCGGATGCGTGACCTAGGAAGCCATGGCGCCTCGTCAGTCTCCGGCCAAAGCTTGGTACTCACCTGCTCTGGACTTGCCGAACGTGTCCAAGGCGGGCCTTGCCCGGCTGCACCAGATGGCGGCGGCGCAGGGCATCAATGGGGCGCAGGTGTTCAAGGCCGGCTCTGCCACCCCTGAGGGCCGAGGGAGCACCTTTTATCCTCTCTTTGTAAGCTCCATTGCTGCGGGCCTGGTGCCTCCCTTCTCCGAGTTTTTCTCCTCTGTCCTTCGCCATTACAACTTGCAGGCTCTGCATCTCCACCCCAACTCCGTCCTTCTCCTGGCGATCTTCGCTTATTACTGCGAGGCCCACGTAAGGGTGCAGCCTTCAGTGGCCTTGCTGCGCCACTACTTCTCCCTCCGGGTCTCTCGCGGTTCTCCTTCCGCGTGCGCGAGCTTCGTCGCGTACGGTGGCACCATTGCCATCTCGAATCCCGGGAAGAGGATTGAGGGCTTCAGGAGCAAGTGGGTCTTGGGACATGCCGGGCGCGTCCACCCTAGGCTGATCTTGCCTGCGGAGCAGCCCGCGAGCTCTAGCGACTGGTGCCGAGCGGAGCTCACGGACCCTCGCGCGAAACTGGTGTTGGAGAAGATGGACGCGGACCTGAGGCCGGCCAGCACGGCGGCGGCGAAGTTGACCGGTGCGTTGCTGTTGAGGGAGTTCCTGGAGCACCAGCTGGCTCCACTCCGGCAGTACTCACCTCCGATGTGGAGGCCTCATCCGAGCCCCGCGGCCTTGAGCGGCGAAGATTTGGCTGCGGTCCTCCAATCTCTGGTCGGGGGCGAGGTGGCAAGGTTGGAGGGCGCTCCCAAGCCCTTGTTCCCTCGCGACGACTGGGAGCAGGTGGTGGAGTCCATGCTCATTTTTAACGGGGACGAGCTCGTGGCCGTGGCATCTTCTTAGGGACTGGTGGACGTGCCCTCCGGCGACTCCAGCAAGGAGGAGGACGAAGAGGAGCGGGAAAAGGAGCCCGACTCCGAGGCGACCGACGGAGAGTCGAGGGCTCCCCTCCCCCGGCGCAGGCCCCGCAATCTCCGCCTTTCTTCGAGCGATGATGACGAGGATGGAGATGAGCAGGTCGGCGGGAGCTTGCCCCTGATCCCGAAGAAGGACAGGACCGGGCTGATCTCCCGCGGGTCTGCCCTTGCCCCGAGGCAGTCTGCAGACGCACCTTCTGCTTCCAAGGTTGACCCTTCCAGCCGGCTGTCAGGCTTCAAGTTTGGCCGGAGGCTGCCCGAGCTCACCGGCGATGACCCATAAGTGCTTGACCCTTGTCTTTATTTCTTGTTCCGCTGCCGAGGCTTGACATTCGCGTCTCTTGAATAGGCTGGAGCCCGCGGTGAAGAAGCCGAAGGGGGCTTCTAAGGCTCCATCCGCGGCAGCGCCTCCGCCTATGGAGGAGGGTGACCATGGCGCGCGGGCTTCTCCTGCCCGGTCGTCCTCGCGAGGCCTGGCCGAGCTGGCTGGGGCGAGCTCAGCCCCCATGGCCCAAGTGACTCCTGTGGTACCTTTGCCCACTGCCGCCACCACAGCTGCTGGGGCGCAGCAGGCTCCACCTCAGGACGATGTGGTGTTGCCGTTGCCGCCTTCTTCCCTCGTTCCACCGACTGTTGTTTCTCCAACTCCTCCTGCCATCCTGGAGCGTGCTGTTGCTGGACCGAACCGGCTGCGGCAGGATCTTCTTGGCACCGACCCTCGCCTGGTGGCCTGGCGCTTGAAGCTGGCTTCAGGATGGATTCGCTCCGACGCCTCGATCCGGGCAGCGCTGGTTCAAGCCTCGACGGCCTGCGACGAGGATATGCAGGCCATCCTTGAGACGAAGGTGGTCGTGACGCAGCCCTGGGGGAGGTGGTTGAAGTCCACGATCGTTGCAAGGCGCTGGAGGATGAGCTGCAAGGACTGCGGGACCAGCTTGCGAAAGAGGTTCGTCTTCGCCAGGAGCAAGAAGAAGGCATGAAGGCTCGCGAGGTGGCCATCGAGGGCCGGGAGGCCAAGCTCAAGAAGCGCCGCGACCGTCTAGGTGCGCTGGGGAAGGAGTTGGAGGCGACGAAGGTCGAGCTGGACAGCAAGGCCCGGGTTCTTGCCGAGGATCGCGTGGCCTTCGCAAACATGGAGAAGAAGGCTCGTGCTTCGCTGAAGATGCTCTGCGCCAGTGGCCTAGAGAGCCCGCTGGCCGGCGCCGAGGACGGCCCCGCCAAGCTACTTCCCTTCCTGGTTCGTGGTCTTGAGGATGTCACCCTTGGCCTTGGCCCCACGGCCGAGGCCGAGGCGCGTGTCCTGTCTTCTGCTGCGCTGACGCGGGTCTTCACCCACATCTACCTTCGCGACCCCAGCGCCGACCTCGACAGCCTATTGGAGCCAGTAAGCGGCGAGGGTGCTGTCGCCGCTGCCGAGGCCGTGAAGGGTCGCGCGGAGGCTCTGCTGGGGAAGTTCTGGGCCTTCAGTACCAAGTCGAAGCAGGATGCTTCCGGTCCTGCTGCTCCATGAGTCGGGGCCACCCGCGCTGCTCCACCGCCGCCAAGTGACTCCGCTACTGCTCCTGTCCTGCTTTTATTTCCTACACATGCATCATGCCTCGGGGAGGGGTTTAAACTCGCGTTTGGTATTGAGACGACAGTATGGACTGTAATATTTGCTTTTAAGTTCCTTGAATTTTATGCTTTTCTTCCCTACTTGCTTGTGTTCTACGCCGGCAGAGCCCGGCCCCGCGCGTACCTCACCCAGCATTAGCCCTGACCGGAAACCAAGACGGGACCAAAGGAGTGAGGGGCTACGGGACCAGTTAGGCCCCTGAGTCGCGATGCTCAGAGGTCCCCCTTGACGCTCAAACGGCCTTCATACCTTGGCTCTGCTCGGGGAGAGACGCGCGACAAATCAGGCCTGAGGGGCCTGGCTGGGTGGCGTACGTCTGGGCGTGACCCAGGCACAGCCCCCGTGCCCAGCCCCCTCGGGCGGCGCTCCCGAGGGGAGGCGTTGCGATGAGGCTAGACACTGAGCTCTGGGCTCCCTGAGGTTGATGCGGCCCGGGGGCCACCCTCAGTTGTTTATCACCAGCGCGAAGCATAGCGCTTTCGCATGTGTACGTGCATAGCCGCTCCTCGGTAGTGTCGTCAGCCAGCGCGGAGCATGGTGCTTCCACTGGTACGTGGGAGGGGGCTCCCCTCCGGGAGGATCCACCGGGGCGTGTACAGCCCCGCCCTGACACGTGGTCGGCACGGTAGGGCTAGGTGAGGTGTATCTGGGCACCCGTGAGCCAGCATGGGACTCACGGGGCCCTACCTCTAGGCGGGTTCCACCTGGCACTGGGACTTGTCTTGTGATGTGTTCCTGCAAATTTGGTTAGATGCCGACACTCTACGTCCTCGAGTCCCGGCCCTCGAGCTTGTCTCAGCCGTCGTTGGTATACCAGGTCGCGATGCCGTGGACATGGCCAGAGGGTGAGGGCTGGAGAGCCAGTAAGAGCCCTGAGTCGCGATGCTCAGGTACCCCCCCCCCTTTAATGTGCAAGTGGTCGACATGGAGAAGAAGAGGTGCCGTGGACAGGCATCAAGTAATCAAGCATGATGGGCGAATGCATAGCCGGAAATAAATGCAAGGGAGATACATGCCGTTGGGCCTGGCCCGAGCGACTTGGAGATGATGCAGCCCGAGGGGCGCCCCCATCAAAGCAAGCTAACGACAAGAAATAAAAGGGATACATACCGCTGGGATGGACCCACGCGGCCTGGGAACGATGCATCCCTGGGAGGGCGCTCCCAGCTGGAAATGAAACTTGTAAGATGTCACCTGAGGGTGTCGAGGGCGAAGGGGTGTTGGTGCAGCAGACTCGGTAGGCTGTGGAAGCCGATCCTCATGAGCCCCCAGGCCCAGGGGCCTCAGGAGGCTTCGGAGGCACTGATAGCTCTTCGCGAATCATCTCCATCTCCACCAAGGCTGTGGAACGCCTGTCTTCTTGAGCCTCCATGGTACCCCTCATGAGGCGCTGGCACGTAGTAACCGCGCTCGGCAAGCCGTAAGGCATGCTAACGTAGCTGTGGGGCGGACCCCCGCAGTGCCCCACTCGCGAGGGCCAGAGGCGCTCCATCGTAGCGACTTGGTTGAGCCCTGGTACGTCGATGCAGACGCGCAGCACACCATCCTCGCCTGGATGGGGAGCCACAACCGGTAGACGACGGCAACCTCTCATGATTCTTGATTCCTGTAGTTCTTGAATGGCCTTGTCGATGAACTCCTGCGGGTCTGACCTTCCTTGCCTTGCTCCTTCTTGAGGGAAGCGTGCTTCGAAACACGCCTCCATGTGGTGCCCAAGCGCCTCCCTCGTGACCCTGGCCAGGTCGGTGGCCCTCCAGGGGAGAGCCCCCGAGCCCTGCCTGAGGAGGGCATCAGCCGCGCTTTCCTATGCGATGGAAGGAGGTTCCCCCTGGGCAGATGCGGGCCCTGAGGGGCCCGCCTCCTGAGAGGCCGGTCCGGACGATGTCTTCTTCTTCTTGGGGGTGGTCTCGGAAAGCCTCCTGCTTCCGCGATCCGGGTCTTCCAGTGACGCGGCCTGAAAGGCTCGCTCCAGGGAACACACCGCATCCTTCTCTTCACATGGCATCGTGATGACTCCGCCACTTCCTGGCATCTTGAGGACGTTGTAGCCATGGTGAGTCACGGCCATGAACTTGGCTAGCACTGGGTACCTGAGGATGGCGTTGTACGGCAGGCGGATGTGGGCGACGTCGAAGTCGGTGAGCTCGGTGCGGTAGTTGTCGCGTGCCCGGAAGGTGACAGGGAGGTGGAGCTGCCCAATCGGGACCGTGGAGCCGTCGGTGACTCCAGAGAAGGGCTTGGTTGGCTGAAGCTGGTCGTAGGGCACTTGGAGATTGTTGAACTTTCCACGGACAGGACGTTGAGCCCTGCCCCACCATCGATGAGGGTCCTGGTGACCAGTACATTGCTGATGACTGGGGAGCAAAGCATCGGGAGGACTCCGGCTGTGGCCGCACACTTGAGTTGATCCGCTGAGCTGAATGTGATGGTGCATGCCGACCACCTGAGAGGGCGCGTTGCTTCAAACCTGGGAAGGACTGCGTTCACTTCGCGGGCAAACTGCTTGAAGATGCGTTGGGAGGCTAGGGCTTGAGCTCCGCCCAGGATGCAGGCGATTGCGCGCGGCTCCTGGAAGCCCCCAGCCCCTTCGTCTTGATGGCGGTCCTTGTTCCTCCTTGGCTGAGGCGGCAGTGGAGGGAGGCCTGCGTTGCCCTGTGGGTGATTCTCACGAGGCTGATCCCTCCAGTCCCCCTCGCGAGGCAGGTCTCGCCAGTGATCCTTGCGAGGTTGATCGCGCCACCCTTGGCGCGGGCCGCGGTCTTCCCAGCGTCCTACGTTTCTTCCTCCTCCTCGACCGTAGCCCTGATCGGCGCGGTCGGGACGACGGCCGATCCTTCCTTCTCGCACGGCGCGGAGTTCTTGGCATTCGTTGGTGTTGTGGGTGTGGAGGCCGTGGTACACACAGTACCGGCTGCCCCTGGAGGACTTAGGAAGATCTTTGCCCCGCTTGGTGTCTGGTTCTGCCGCGAGCACGGCAGCCCCCTTGCGCTTCACGTCCTTGGCCTTGGGCTTCTTCTCCTCTGGGTCTGTGGCAGGCAGCTCAAGGAGGGAGAGGCGTCCCTCCTCAGCCCTGGCGCACTTGGTCACCAAATTGAACAGCTCCAGGGAGGTGCACAGGTCTTCATGCATCGCCAGCTCCTCCTTCATCTTGACGTCGCGCACACCATCGGAGAAGGCCGAGATGATGGCCTCCTCGGACACCTTGGGGATCTTGAGGCGCACGCTGTTGAATCGCTGGATGTACTTTTGCAGGGTCTCTCCAGGTTGTTGCTTGATGCGGCGCATGTCGCTCACGGCGGGTGGCCGGTCGCGAGTACCTTGGAAGTTGGCGATGAAGCGGGTGCGCATCTGGTCCCAGGAAGAGATCGTGCCTAGAGCCGGATTCAGGAGCCAGGTGCGAGCTCCTTCCTTGAGCGCCATGGGGAACCAGTTCGCCATGACCTTGTCGTCCCCGCTGGCAGCTTCGATGCCCAGCTCATAGAGCTGGAGGAACTCTGTAGGGTCAGTCGTGCCATCGTAACAAGGAGGCAGGTCTGGCTTAAACTTGCCAGGCCATGCGATGCTACGCAGCTCGGTGGTGTAGGCACGGCAGCCTGCGGTGGCCACGAAAGGCTTCGGCTGGTGGAGAGCTTGGTCTTGAGGGTCCCCACGCGCTGCAACTAGGAGCAGCGTGGGGTTTTGGCATGCCGGAGCTGGAGTAGGGTCGCGGCGTGCCGGAGCAGGGAGCGCCCGGGTAGCTCCTTGCGGGCGAGGGACTTCTTGGCAGCTCCGTTCTTGCTGCGCTGGCACCTGACGGAGCGGGTTCCACCCAGGGGCCACGCGCCTTGGAGCCATGGCGTCTTCTTCGAGAGGAGGCAGTTGGTACGCCTCCGGAGCTTCGTTGCCCGCGCGGGGAGGGGTGTGGCGCAGTGGAACGGACGGCGCGGGAGAGCCCCCTGCGGCGCGGACAAGCTCGGCGACGTGGTCGAGCCACTCTTCATAGACGTCATCGACGGGACGGTAGCGCAGGAGCTCATTTGCCGCGAGGAGCGCAGCTCGAGCCTCCAAGGGGATGCAGAGCGCGTGGGACGAAGAACAAGCTGGTGCGAGCAATGGAGTAGCGGTGCGGCCGTCTTGCCGCACGGATGGATGCTGAGACGACGCTTGCTGCTCGCCCCCCGCCGGGCCAGTGGCGGCGTTGATGGCGGGCGACGGGGAACGACGAGGAGGTCCGCCGACAGGCGCCGTCTGGGCAACGCAGGAAGCGATGGCGGCCCAGCGCTCGGCGCGGGCCCGATGAGCGTCGGACATGGATGCGACGGTCGGAGGAGAATGGGGCGGTGGAAGACGAATTCCGGCGCACCCCTACCTGGCGCGCCAAATGTTGGATTTCGGGTTCCGGCAGACCCTTAAGGTTCGAACACTGGGGTGCGCGCGGAGATTACGTCTTCTACCTCTCCGTCTCGGAAAGATCTAGACTACTGAAAGAACTGCACAAGAGACACAAGGTTTATACTAGTTCGGGCCACCGTTGTGGTGTAATACCCTACTCCAGTGTGTGGTGGGTGGATTGCCTCTTGGGGCTGATGATGATGAATGATACAAGGAAGAACAGCCTCGCGAGGGTCTGTTCTTGGCTGGGGTGATGAACTGCTGGGAGGAGTTCAGCCACCTTTCTCGTTCTCTCTCTCTCTCTCTCTCTCTCTCACTCACTGCCTTACTCTTACTCGCCGGCCAACCCCTTGCTCTGTGGGCGGCTGGTCCTATTTATAGAGGCCCTGGTCCTCTTCACAAATATCGAGCGGGAAGGGAGCCAACAATGGCGGGCTAATTTGAAGGGGGACAGCAAGTATCAACTATCCTGACAAAAGTAGTCTTCGCCTGCGCAAAGCTATGGTGATGACACCGTCTTGGGCTCGACGGTGACCTCCATCTCGTATTCCTCCTGGTCTTGGTCTCGTTGCACCGAAATGGCAACCTTTGCCTCATGCCTCGGTACCCCGCGGCTGCGCTTGCCCCCTTTGCACCAAAGAGGAAAGGAGGACGGTGCGCGGGCTGGCACCCGCCTGGCACCCTGAGTCGTCATGGCTTGCGTCACGGGCACCTCGCGAGGTACCCCTCCTTGATCTCTCCGCCTCCTCGTGAGCCAGCCTAACGAGGCCGTGCCTGAGGAAGCTCCGTGTCGTCCGCACCGCGAGGCTTGGCCCCTCGCGAGGGTCTTGAGTCTTGTGTTGATGAAGATGGGCCGTGCTGGGCCCCCTTTGAGACACGCCGCAGGCCGCAGGCAGGCATGTCTGGGGACCCCCGTTCCTAGAATGCCGACAATATCATGTGGCGAATAAAAATATAGCTCCAAGTAAAGTTACCGATAAAAGTAGACGAAAGAGGGGATGCCTTCCGGGGCATCCCCAAGCTTTGGCTTTGAGGTGTCCTTATATTATCTTGGGGGTGCCATGGGCATCCCCAAGCTTAGGCTCTTGCCACTCCTTGTCCCATAATCCATCAAATCTTTACCCAAAACTTGAAAACTTCACAACACAAAACATAAAGTAGAAAATCTCGTGAACTCCGTTAGCGAAAGAAAATAAAAGATCACATAAAGGTACTGTAATGAACTCATTCTTTATTTATATTGGTGTTATACCTACTGTATTCCAACTTCTCTATGGTTTATAAATTATTTTACTAGCCATAGATTCATCAAAATAAACAAACAACACACAAAAAAGAGAATCTGTCAAAAACAGAACAGTCTGTAGTAATCTGTAGCTAGCGCAAGATCTGCGACCCCGAAAATTCAAAAATAAATTGCTGGACGTGAGGAATTTATCCATTAATCATCTGAAAAAAGAATTAACTAAATATCACTCTCCAAATAAAAATGACAGCAGTTCTTGTGAGCGCTAAAGTTTCTGTTTTTTACAGCAAGTTCAACAAGACTTTCCCCAAGTCTTCCCAACGGTTCTATTTGGCACAAACACTAATTAAACACAAAAAACACAACGAAAACAGAGGCTAGATAAATTATTTATTACTAAACAGGAGCAAAAAAGCAAGGAATAAAAATAAAATTGGGTTGCCTCCCAACAAGCGCTATCGTTTAACGCCCCTAGCTAGGCATAACAAGCAAGAATAGATCCAGGTATTCCCATAATAGTAAGGTAGATTATTAAAACTCATTTCATATTCTCTATGTTCGGCAGCATGTTTTCTTTGAGGCAAGCAAAAGTAATCAACAGGGCTAAATTTAATGGGACAAAAGTCCCCAAGATCAACCTTGGGAGGTATAGGTTCCTCATTTGGTCCTTCATAGTGCACAACCAATTCATCATTATAAGCCTTCTTTTGATAGAACTTTGTGAGCCTATATTCAAGAGAATATCCTAGTTCATTATTTCGAATATCCAAATCATCATTAAGTTTAGAAATTCTATCAACTAAAACATTGGTAGGAACCCTTTTTCTAAGATTTTCATTGAAAGCAACATAATCTAGAGATTGAAAGGGCATTATTTCTTCTTGATCAAAGAGGATAGCCTCTATGGGAGCACGGCAAGCGTCCACCCTATAATGTGAAAAACTTCTTTGGCCTCTTTTATTATGAATCTAAACTCATGATCCAAAAAGATAGTAGCGGCACGCTTAACAGAAGAATGCTCAATATTAGAAAATTCCAGGAAAATCCTTTGTGTAGAAGGATGCATGTGCATGAATTGTCTTTCAAGTTCAACTACAAGCATGGCAATAGCGTCCGCAAGACTACTTGTTCTATGAAGGATAGAACTACCCTTAGAAAGTAAAGCACCGGCACAAGTAAAGAAATCTTGAATAACTCCTTTTCCAATAATATTACCACTACCAACACGGAATCTTTTTATATGTGAGATAGTGGGTTCTTTAGTAGGATCATCAGAATTATTATCGACAATAGTTTCCCCAATTTCAGACATAGAGGCAGAAGGTAAAGGACTAGCCATAACGACAAGCAAACAAACTAACACAAAAGCAAAAAAGAAAGCAAGCGGGCAAAAAGAGGCAAATAGAGAGGGAGGATAGAGAGAGAGGGTGAATAAAACAACAAGGGTGAAGTGGGGGAGAGGAAAACGAGAAGCAAATGGCAAATAATGTAATGCGGGAGATAAGGGTATGTGATGGGTACTTGGTCTGTTGACTTTTGTGTAGACCTCCCCGGCAACGGCGCTAGAAATCCTTCTTGCTACCTCTTGAGCACTGTGTTGGTTTTCCCCGAAGAGGAAGGGATGATGCAGCAAAGTAGCATAAGTATTTCCTTCAATTTTTGAGAACCAAGGTATCAATCCAGTAGGAGGCTACGCGTGAGCCCCTCGCACCTGCACAAAACAAATAAATCCTCGCAACCAACACAAATAGGGGTTGTCAATCCCTATAGGGCCACTTAACAGAGTGAGATCTGATAGATATGATAAGATAATATTTTTGGTATTTTTATGATAAAATATGCAAAGTAAAATAAAGGCAAAGTAAATAGCAAAGGAAATAACTAGGTATTGGAGATCAATATGATAAAGATAGGCCCAGGGGCCATAGGTTTCACTAGTGGCTTCTCTCAAGAGCATAAGTATTCTACGGTGGGTGAACAAATTACTGTTGAGCAATTGACAGAATTGAGCATAGTTATGAGAATATCTAGGTATGATCATGTATATAGGCATCATGTCCGAGACAAGTAGACCGACTCCTGCCTGCATCTACTACTATTACTCCACTCATCGACCGCTCTCCAGCATGCATCTAGAGTATTAAGTTAAAAACAGAATAACGCCTTAAGCAAGATGACATGATGTAGAGGGATAGACTCATGCAACATGAAGAAAACCCCATCTTGTTATCCTCGATGGCAACAATACAATACGTGCCATGCTGCCCTTACCGTCACCGGGAAAGGACACCGCAAGATTGAACACAAAGCTAAGCACTTCTCCCATTGCAAGAAAGATCAATCTAGTAGGCCAAACCAAACTGATAATTCGAAGAGACTTGCAAAGATAACCAATCATACATAAAAGAATTCAGAGAAGATTCGAATATTATTCATAGATAGACTTGATCATAAAGCCACAATTCATCGGTCTCAACAAACACACCACAAAAAGAAGGTTACATCGAATAGATCTCCACAAGAGAGGGGGAGAAGATTGTAGTGTGATCCAAAAAGAGAGAAGAAGCCATCTAGCTACTAACTATGGACCCGTAGGTCTGAGGTGAACTACTCACACTTCATTGGAGGGGCTATGGTGTTGATGTAGAAGCCCTTCATGATCGATGCCCCCTCCGACGGAGCTCCAGAACAGGCCCCAAGATGGGATCTCGTGGATACAGAAAGTTACGGCGGTGGAATTAGGGTTTTGGCTCCTGTTCTAATCGTTTGGGGGTACGTGGATATATATAGGAGGAAGGAGTACGTCGATGGAGCAACAGGGGGCCCACAAGGGTGGAGGGCGCGCCTGGTGGGGGTGGGCACGCCCTCCTACCTCATGGCCTCCTGTTTCCTTTCTTGACGTAGGGTCCAAGTCTCTCTGGTCTTATTCGTTGAGAAAATCACGTTCCCGAAGGTTTCATTCCGTTTGGACTCCGTTTGATATTAAAGTGGATAATAAAGCCCAATAATGTCCAAAACAGGCAAAAAACAGCAATTCTGGGTTGGGCCTCCAGTTAATAGGTTAGTCCCAAAAATAATATAAAAGTGGATAATAAAGCCCAATAATGTCCAAAACAGTAGATAATATAGCATGGAGCAAACAAAAATTATAGATACATTGGAGAGGTATCAGGGTGGTCCTCGGCATCAAAGATGAGGGGTGTGCTGGACCACTTCAGTGGCTTCTGAGCGTCGAACGAGGGCTCCGCTGCTGTGATCTCACGCGCCCACTGTTTGAGCTGGCGGTGAGAAGTATGCAGCGAGGCACCACCATCGATGCACATGGCCTCCATAGCCTTCTGGAACTCATGCTCGCCTGACTCGTCGTCCTCGTCATGATCCCCGTCTTCCCGCTTCTTGTCACGGCCCCGAGCGGGCCTCTCTTGCTGGTTATCCTTGCCGCGGCGACCTCCTTGGCTGCCATGCTTCTTGCCGGATCCTTCAGCACCATCTTGGCCCTTCTCCTTGTCCCGCCTCTCGTACTCGGCCTTTTGCTTTTCAGCAAGCAACTCGACTTGTCGGCGGTTCTGGAGGTCGTGGCCTTTGGTGCGGTGGATCTTGCAATACTGCTTGTCGGAGCCCCCTAGCTTGTCGGCAGCCGCCAAGGCCCGGCAGGCACCGCACCCGACAATCTCCTTGTCGGGGTTGTCTACCTTGGCCTTCTTGGTGGCGCCGGTGTCGTCGGATCCCTCGACGGCAAGCACGGTATTGCCTTTGCGCTTCCTGTTGCGACGCTGACCCTTCTTTGTCGGGGCGGCGGTGTCTTCATTGGTAGAGTCAGTTTCCGCGCCGGCATCTTTGCCAGGGTACTTCCTCCCCTCTTCTGCCCGAGTGCATCTGTCGGCCAGAACGTAAAGTTCGGCCACATCCTTGACCATGTTCTTTGCCAGCTCTTCACGCATCTTGCGGTTGCGCACATTCTGATGGAATGCGCTGATCACGGCGGCAGGGTGAACATCTAGGACGTTGTATTGCACTCGGCTCTGTATGTACTTGTGCATGTTTTCACCTTCCTTCTAGGGAATGATATGCAAATCACTCGCCTGGCCATGAGCTTGGTGGACTCCAGTGAAGGCACCAACGAACTCATGACACAGGTCCGACCAAGAAGAAATGGAATCCACTGGCAAGTGCATCAACCAAGACAAGACATTGGGTTTCAGGGCCAACGGGAATAATTGACAAGCACCTTACCATCGCCAGCCCCAGCGGCTTGCATCGCGATGGTGTAGATGCTGAGGAACTCTGACGGGTGAGTCTTGCCATTATACTTCTCACCGACATCGGGCTTGAATGTGCGGTGGGACAGCCACTAGAACTGCCGCAGCTGACGGGTAAAGGCAGGGCAGCCCACCTCCTAAAGTAGGCAGCGGAGCCTCCCGGCGCTGGGCGGTCCATGGCGTGCCCCGCCTACCTATCTGACTGGTGGCGTGTATCGCGCCGGCGCTCGATGATGGTTCGAGCGTCTTCATGGGCTCGCTCCCGAAAAACTTGGCGCTGGTCGCGGTGGATCCGCGGGTCAGACGATGCTATGGAGATGTTATCACAAGCGTCGTCACGACGGACCGACACCCGCGGTGGTTGGTGTGGAGGAGGAGAGTGTACCATGGCCGCGGCGCCTCCGGCCCCTCCACCGCTGGCGTGCAGTGGTTCGATGGAGCGCCGGCCTAAGGGCCCCGCTGACCGTGACCCGTCTTTGTTGGCGATGCCAACAAGGCTCCGGATAGTGGCTCTCCACTCGTCGAGCTTCTCCGCAGCAAGAGGGAAATCGAGGAGCAGTTGCACGTGCGCCAAGGCTTCTGCTGGCGTGGGTGGCGGCGAAAGCTGCGTGGACCGTGGCGCGCTTCGACTTCTAACCACGTTAGAAGGAGCTCTGTCACGGCCCAGCGGCTGTGCGCCATTTTCGCCAGCACTTCGGCGGGCATGCTGGCCTCCTTCGTCCTGCGAATGACGCACATGACTCTTCCCAAGGTGGTGTCCAGGGTCACCAACGTGGTAACGCTGCTCGTCGCGCTCAACCTGGGAAGAGAGCGTTGTGGGTGTCGGGGTAGGCGTCCTGGAGCTCATCGCACTGCCCGTGGGTGTCACGACGACGCCCCGGGAGGGTCCCGCGCCGCCTGTGGGGGGCCCAGCTCCGTCTCTGGATCTTGCAACGTGTGGTCCGTCGCCTTGCGCACGAACGACGCCGCTCGCTAGGCTCTGACTGCTAGAGCAATGTTGGTGCTCGCAGGCCGCGCCTCGGGTCCTGTCTGCGACTGGCCCGCTGTTCTCCTGCACCAGTACGGGCCATCCGGCTCCCGACGAACCGACCGCCGTGGCTGCCTTCTTCTTGGGAGCCATGACGATGAAGAACCGCTAGGCTGACTGCCAAACTGGATTTTCACGACTGCGCGCCCCCTACCTGGTGCGCCAGAGATGTCGGTGGAAACGACACCTATGGGGTCACTGGGATCCCTTCTACGGTAGGCGGGCGTGGGGTTGTGAGAAGAGCGGGTCTGATAGGGAGCACATGGATCATTTACCCAGGTTCGGGCCGCGAAGATGCATAATACCCTAGTCCTGATTTGATGGATGTATTTGAGTGTTCTTGTGTTCTTGAGCTAGCTGTGGGATGCAACTTTCCCAAAAAGCCGAATCCCTGTCCTGGTCGCCTTGGGCCTCCTTTTATAGGCAAAAAGGGGTCGCCACAATGGCACACAGGAGGTCGAAAGGTCTATAGTGGTTGAGCCTATCCTCTGGGACCATTGGACAAACACATTTAATGTGTTGTCGACGTGCCCCCTTGCTTTATCAGGGACGCCAGGGAAGCACATCCTAGCTCTCGCCGCTTCGCCTGGCCTTGACACGCGTCCGAGCTGACGAGGCGTCGTGGTGCCACGTTGGCTGGCTGCTAGGCTGGCATGGTGGTGGGGCCTTCAGGAAGACTTGCATGCCACCACGCAGGAGCTTGCTGGGTTGGTATAGAGGTCGCACGTCGCCATGCAGGCGCCTGCTCAACTAGTTGAGCTGGCAGCTGCATGGGGACGGCGATGGAGTCTTGGCTGGCGCGGGCCTAGCAGTGGCTCTGCCGATGCCCTCGGCAAGGGTCTTGCCAGGTCGTTGTGGTTGTCCCCGGCAGGAGTCTTGCTGGGGGTCTTGTGGATTTCCTCGGCTAGGATCCTGCCGAGGGCCCCCGTCTTCTGGTCTTCATCTGATCTCATATGTTTTCGATCTTGATGAAGATTTGCGTGCCACCACAGAGGCGCCTCCAGAGCCTTCGCTCCAACGTAGTTGGTTGGGTTGGAGCCTGTGGGCTCAAGGGTAGCTCGCTCTGCTTGTGCCGGGGTTGAGGGAGTCCATCTCGCCCTCTTGCCCTCCTGCGCTTCTATTCTTGGGGTTTCCTTGGTTGTCTTGTGCTTCAGCTTCTCTCTGGCTTCCCTCCTGCCCTGCTAAGTGTGGCCGCGGCGCGTGGCTTTGACTGCCCGTGCACAAGTAAAAGGGTCAAAAGGAGAGTCCCTACTTTTGTACACCGACAAGAATAGACCCGGGGGCCATAGGTTTCACTAGTGGCTTCTCTCAAGATAGCATAAGTATTACGGTGGGTGAACAAATTGCTGTTGAGCAATTGATAGAAAAGCGAACAATTATGAGAATATCTAGGCATGATCATGTATATAGGCATCACGTACGTGACAAGTAGACCGAAACGATTCTGCGTCTACTACTATTACTCCACACATCGACCACTATCCAGCATGCATCTAGAGTATTAAGTTCATAAGAACAGAGTAATGCCTTAAGCAAGATGACATGCTGTAGATGGATAAACTCATGCAATATGATGTAAACCCCTTCTTGTTATCCTCGATGAAAACAATACAATACGTGTCGTTTCCCTTACTGTCACTGGGATCGAGCACCACAAGATTGAACCCAAAGCTAAGCATTGCTCCCATTGCAAGAAAGATCAATCTAGTAGGCCAAACCAAACTGATATTCGAAGAGACTTGCAAACATAAACCAATCATACATAAAAGAATTCCGAGAAGATTCAAATATTGTTCACAGATAGACTTGATCATTAACCCACAATTCATCGGATGTCGACAAACACACTGCAAAAGAAGATTACATCAAATAGATCTCAAAGAGAATCGAGGAGAACCTTGTATTGAGATCCAAAGAGAGAGAAGAAGTCATCTAGCTACTAGCTATGGACCCGAAGGTTTGAAGTAAACTACTCACACATCACCGGAGAGGCCATGGAGTTGATGTAGAGGCCCTCCGTGATCAATGGCCCCTCCGGCGGAGCTCCGGAAAAGGCCCCAAGATGGGATCTCTTGGGTACAGAAGGTTGCGGCGGTGGAAATAGGGTTTCGTGCTGCTCCTGGATGTTTGCGGGGTATATGGATATATATAGGAGGAAGAAGTAGGTTGGTGCAGCAACGAGGGGACCACGAGGGTGGAGGCCGCGCCCAGGGGGTGGGCGCGCCCCCCTGCCTCATGGCCTCCTCGATTGCTTCTTGACATCCACTGCAAGTCTCCTGGATCACGCTTGTTCCAAAAATAATGCTCCCAAAGGTTTCATTCCGTTTGTACTCCGTTTGATATTCCTTTTCAGCGAGCACTAAAATAGGCAAAAAAAACAGCAATTTGGGTTGGGCCCCCGGTTAATAGGTTAGTCCCAAAAATAATATAAAAGTGTAAAAATAAGCCCATTAACATCCAAAATAGATAATATAATAGCATGGAGCAATCAAAAATTATAGATATGTTGGAGACGTATCAGTTTCTCCCCCTCTACTCTCTTGTGATTGATTAAGTTTTCCCTTTGAAGTTATCTTATCGGATTGAGTCTTTAAGGATTTGAGAACACCTGATGTATGTCTTGCATGTGCTTATCTGTGGTGACAATGGGATATCACATGATCCACTTGATGTATGTGTTGGTGATCAACTTGCGAGTTCCATGACCTCGTGAACTTATGCATAGGGGTTGGCACACGTTTTTGTCTTGACACCCCGGTAGAATCTTTGGGGCACTCTTTGAAGTTCTTTGTGTTGGTTGAATAGATGAATCTGAGATTGTGTGATGCATATCGTATAATCATACCCACGGATACTTGAGGTGACATTGGAGTATCTAGGTGACATTAGGGTTTTGGTTGATTTGTGTCTTAAGGTGTTATTATAGTACGAACTCTTGAATAGATTGATCAGAAAGAATAACTTTGAGGTGGTTTCGTACCCTACCAGAATCTCTTCGTTTGTTCTCCTCTATTAGTGACTTTGGAGTGACTCTTTGTTGCATGTTGAGGGATAGTTATATGATCCAATTATGTTATTATTATTGAGAGAACTTGCACTAGTGATAGTATGAACCCTAGGCCTTGTTTCCTAGCATTGCAATACCGTTTACGCTCACTTTTATCATTAGTTACCTTGCTGTTTTTATACTTCCAGATTACAAAAACCACTATCTACTATCCATATTGCACTTGTATCACTATCTCTTCACCGAACTAGTGCACCTATACAATTTACCATTGTATTGGGTGTGTTGGGGACACAAGAGACTCTTTGTTATTTGGTTGCAGGGTTGCTTGAGAGAGACCATCTTCATCCTACGCCTCCCACGGATTGATAAACCTTAGGTCATCCACTTGAAGGAAATTTGCTACTGTCCTACAAACCTCTGCACTTGGAGGCCCAAGAATGTCTACAAGAAGAAGGTTGTGTAGTAGACATCATGGCTACGTGTGGCTGGTGGTCAGACTGGTCGAATGTGATGGGAGTCTTTGACCATTTTAGATACGCCGTTGTTGCCGGAGCAACCATGTTTACTTCTCTATTGATGACTTCCAGTCGACTTTTACTTTCAATGTCAGCAAAAATCACCAAAGTGGAATTGACATTGGGAAATCCTTCATCATCCTATTCCTTGTCCTCATCCTTATCAGATTCCTTCTCTTTCTCATTGGGTTGTTTTTCTAGGAACTGCTGTATAAGGACTCGAGACTGTCGAGTGGTATGTTTGGGATAAATCAGATTACCCTCTTCGTCCTTCTTGATGTGAATGTGACATGGAAAATCCACCACGTCGTTCCCTGTTGAATCCTTCACCTTCTTGGGGATCCAGTGCCCTTTAGGCTTTCCCTTAAATTTTCCTTGGGTTGCGACTGCAACCTCTCTAGGACCCGCAGGCTCAGCTTTGCGCTTCTGCTTCTGATTGGAATTACCTCCTCCAGTATCCTGACCGACTGGTTTGCCTTTGCCGCTGCAGAGTCGGTCTTCTTCTTTGCCATTTGCGTACCGAGTGGCTATTTCCATCATTCGTGTCAGCATCATGTCTCCTGTCCGACCGAATTTCAGGTTAAACTCTCTATACCGAATGCCCTCCTTGAAGGCGCAAACTGCTTGATGCTGAGACACATTCTCCACAGTGTGATGCAAAGTGGTCCACCTCTGGATGTAATCCGTCAAAGTTTCATTCGGTTTTTCACACAATGTTGCAATTTTGTCAACCCTGCAGGTCATTTGCATGTGCCCTCGAACGTTCTGACAAACACTCGGGCTAACTCCTCCCAGCTGAATATACTGCCTAGAGTCTACTAATTCAACCAAGCCCTAGCTGACCCTTCAAGCATCAGGGGAAGGTGCTTCATGGGAACTTCGTCGTTTCCACCACCGATCTGTACAGCCACTCGGTAATCTTCAAGCCAAGTGTAAGGCTTCGATTCACCAGTAAACTTACTAACTCCAGTCGCCAACCTGAAGTTGGGAGGAATCTCTGAAGCCCTGGTGGCTCTGCTAAAACACTCGGGACCAGAAACATGCACTCTGCTTCCAGTCGAGCGATCTCTGTCCTACCCTTCTCTGTGTGCTCGATTCCTGTCCACCAGACCTTGCACCAGAATTGACCTCGTATCAAACCCTGGCTCTCTTGAGTCGAATGGCATCCTCCGCTCTTCGTTGTACGGGCGCCTATCATCATAATGTCGGGGGACATATGATCCGCCCCTCGGAGGGGGCGTAGGCACTCGACGACGGTCATCACAGTCGAGCCAAAGATCGTGCTGCTCGTGGTTCCGACCCAAGTACTTCCCTTGGCGATGCCCTCGTCCCTCACGCCGCGGAGGCGATCTTGGGCTGTGAGGTGACTGAACTGTGTCAGCCACCATAGATCTGATATGAATTCTGTTACGCGACTGTGACACTGCAGTGTTCTGCTCTCCGGCTGCCCGGAGCAGCGCTCGGGTCTGCATCAAACCTCTACCAGCTTCCGACTGGGACGGCTGAATAGACTCTGCTATCTGGGCCGCAGATGTAAGGTTCTGAATCAGAGTGCGGTGTACCTATCGTACAAGCGGGAACAGCTTCCACTGCCGTCAATTGGATTCGGGGATCTGCCACCGAGCACTTTCGTCGAGTGCACGCTAAAGGTTCTCCAGTCGAGTGCGCTCAGTCAAAGTGGCCAAGCGCGCCGCCTCCAAAGCCCGAGCCTCAGAGGTCTCTCCGACAACGGGCGTGTGGAGTGCCTCCACATTGCGGCGGTGAAGTTCCCCCCTCTGGTGAGTAGAGAGGGTTTCGAGGTGGTACTCCTCGTGAACGCGTGACGGATCGCTATCGCCGCTGTTGCGACGCATGCCAGGCGGGCTGCATGGCGTGTCGACCATCAGGACCTCCGCCGCGGGGTCGCTGCTGTCACACTCGAATAGGGTCTCGAAGGAGCCAGTCGACATATCAAACAGGCCGTAGAGAGATTCGTCGAGCTTGATTGCCGCGACTTGAGGGGTGGCCGACTAACGTGCCACCGCATGCTTCACCCACCGCTGAAGCCGCGATCGACCGGAGCGCTTGCAACGGCGAACAGTGGGGAGCGAAGACACTGCGGGAGCCGACCGATACTGGGTGAACAGCTGCCGTTGAAGGAGGCTGCGAACGCACGCATGAAAGTGCGTCGCCCCGCAGATGGGGAGTGTCCCGACGTCGAGGGAGCTTCCTGAAGCCAAGCGGAGTCGTCGGCGATGAAAACAAGCGCGCCGAGACGGATCTCACGGCCCTCAGCCAAACCTCTACCGGAAACCATGATGATAGGACTCGAAAAAATTGTAACCTCACCGGAAAGTCGCTAAGAAAGCTGCCCCACGATGGGCGTGAACTGTCGTGGTTCTAAATCTGACAGTAGAATGGGCGGTAGGAATGAGGAGGCAAGATCCTAGCTATGGTGAAGTTTTGCACGCAAGATTTATGAGTTCAGCCCCTTCTCAGAAGAAGTAACAGCCCTACGTCTTGGTGCCCCGAGGCTGGTCGATTGGATTATGCGTGAAGTTACAGGGGGTGTGAACCCTTGTGCCAGAGGAGGGGTGGCTTATATAGAGAGCGCCAAAACCCCAGCCATCCCCCGTTACATAAGGTTCAATGTACATAAATTAAGATGTGACATTACTGGTAACGTTAGTATTGAAATTATATAAATGATCATTAAGACTACGGAGTGAACGCCTGACCATTGCCATCCAGAGTGACCTTAGATCTTCTGCACTCCGAGTGGTTTCTGATGTGGTCGAATGATTATATGCTGGTCGAATAGAATTGGGTTGTTCGAGGGGAACCCTTGGTCGAGTGAGTTGTATCCTGAGGTGATTTCAGTCGGTAGAATTTTGAAGTCCTTTGATTGTCTTTGACTATAGGGCAGTGTCCTTGGGAAGGGTGCTTAGATCAGGTCTGTTGCCCTACCCTAGGTACATGTCATCGTCAGTGAAGACTTGCTTAACAAATAGATTAACAAATTGTAGTGTTGCGAACATGGTTTGGTACCTAATTAGTGCAGACTTTCTTAATCCGAGGGCATCATTTCTCCACCAGCAATAATAGAAGGACTTGGATCTGCAAACATAAAATCGCATATCTAAAATCAAGACACTTGACATAGACTAAGTCAATTGCTAAGTCAATTGCTCGTATGAAATTTGCAAAAAAAGAACATATTATACCATTAACATGAATACCACGTGGTAGTAGCCCCTTGCGTTTCCTCATTTTTTGATAGCTCTGTATAATCTAAATATCATCAACGCTTGCAAATACATCGCGCACAATATAGCACACCAATCTAACTTTGGATAATACTCCCTCCATCCCAAAATTCTTGTCTTAGATTTGTCTAGATACGGATGTATCTAACACTAAAATGTATCTAGATATGCAGTATAGAGCATAGTTGACCGGGGATGCTCAAGTGTAGTTTGTCTCTATTTTCTTGAAGTATTGTGTAGTTTGTCACTTGTGCCGTGCAGGTTCCCTTTGTCTATGTGGATCACATTGTGAATAAAAATTGTACCAGGAGTTCACGTTTTATTTTTTTGGAGGAGTTGTTTTTGCAATATTGTATGGACTAGTTCCTAATCTGTTAAAAAATGATGCAGTTCACAGAGAAAACCTTGGCGGTGCACTTCGCAAAAACAAAGGAGTTCACTATGTAAAAAAATGTATAGCGGGGTTCAGTTATTATTATTTTTAGAGGAATTATTTTTGAAAATTTGTAAGGACAAAGTGTATAATTTATTAAAATCGATGCAGATCACTAAGAAAACCTTTGCGGTCCACTTTCCAAAATAAAGTAGTTCACTTTGTAAAAAAAGTTGTATAGAGGAGTTCATTTATTATTATTTTTGGAGCAATTATTTTTTGCAAATTTGTAAGGACATGGTGTATAATTTGTTAAAATTGATGCAACTCATTAAGAAAACCTTTTGCGGTGCACTTTGCAAAACAAAGGAGTTCACTTTGTAAAAAAAATTGTATAGAGGAGTTCACTTTTCATTATTTTTGGAGGAATTTTTTTTTGCAAATTTGTAAGGACATGGTGTATAATTTGTTAAAATCGATGCAGCTCACTAAGTAAACCTTTGCGGTGCACTTTGCAAAACAAAGGAGTTCACTTTGTAAAAAAAATGTATAGAGGAGTTCACTTTCTATTATTTTTGGAGGAAATGTACACCATTTACAACAAAAATGCATTAAAACATGCAAATGCAGTGCGCTTTGGTCTTGTAAAAAAGTCCACTATGAAGAAAAATGCATTTAAAACATGCAAATGCAGTGCGCTTTGGTCTTGCAAAAAAGTCCACTACGAAGAACTTTTCGGTACACTTCATTTAAAACAAAAATGAATTTAAAAAAAATGCAAATGCAGTACACTTTGATCTTGAAAGAAGCTCAATATCAAGGACTTTTCAGTACACTACATTTGAAACAAAAATGCATTAAAAAAATATAGTGCGCTTGACCGTCTGATGCAGTGCGGTTTTTCGTCCGATGCAGTGCGGTTTTCAGTCGGATGAAGTACCCACGTCGATTTGGGTGTCGCGAAAAACAGAGTATCCGCATTTTGGTAAATTCAAAATTCTTCTTTAACCGTAAAGAATTAAAGAGTGTTCTACATGAAAAAGTTGCGCCTCGTCGATATCTTTCCAACGGCGTATCGTTTGAATCATTCTGATTAGCGGTTTGTAAAAATTTCATGAAAAACGGCCGCTGCCACTCGTCGTCCACCACATGATTTTCAAAATTAACTCAAAACCATAAGGAAATCTCAAAAACATTTCAACATATGAAAGTTGCGGCTCGTCAATAGCTTTTCAACGGTATATTACACGCCTCGTTTCAACAAACGGTTAAAAAACTGGAGCAAAAATAGTACCGAAAATTTGAAAAAAATTGAAAAACAGAATTTCACGATTTAGTAAATTTGTAACTGCTCTTAAACCATAATGAATTAGACGCTAAAACAATAGTTATGAAAAAGATGTGCCTCGACAATATCTATCCAAATGTGTATCATTTACCTCATTCCGACGAGCGGTTTAGAAAAAAACGCGAAAAAATGCTCGCTGACACTCTTTGTGGGTCGCACCGTTTTTGAAACTGCTCTTAAACCGCGGGGAATCTCGAAAAGTGTTCAACATGACAAAGTTGCACCTAATCCGTAGCTTTGCAACGGTATATTACACGCGTCATTCCCATAAATAGTTAAAAAGTTAGAGCAAAAACAGTACCAAAAAAACACTACGCGCAGTTTTTTCTGACACACACGCCCATATGGGACACCTAGGTGCCTTGGATCACACTAAGATGTGTGCACGTGTAGTTACTATTAATACTAATTCATAAATGCATTAGATTTTTATTTGGAAAGAATTATTGCTAATTATTGCTCAATATGGACACTTAATAACCACCCAAATTAAGCCCATGCATGTCTCATACGTCACATAGCTGGGTATTTTTTGTGTATAATGGAGGTCGTATTTTTTTATATGCGCTCCTTTATTTTTCACCGACTATCTAATAACTTAAATAAATTACTAGGTATATACATACATAACCTAAAATATCTTAGGTATATTTTTGTACTCGAAATATGTTGGATATATATTTATATATATATATATATATATATATATATATATATATATATTAAATAACCATACGTCACGTAGTCAGGCATATGCATAGTCATATTTTACTTTAGGTACACATGTCCACTGGATATGTACAATATTTTCTAAGCTTTTTCTGCGCAGCCGGGTATACAAGTGGGCAGACACCTTGGGTATTTTCGCTTGAAGTATATTATTTGACGTATAACATTTTTCTACATTTTTTCACATAACCGGGTATATACATCGACTGGGTATGTACAATACTTTTTCATCGGGTGTTACAATATTTTCGTCAGTAGATATTGTATAACCGTATTGGATAGTTAGGAAACAAAAATAAAATGTAGTTAGTCAACAAATAAATTATTTTGTATATACATACCCATGTACATACAACCTTTCGTTAGTAAGTATGACACTCATTTTAGATAATTAGGAAAAAAATGTAATAGTTCAAAAAATAAATTACTAAATATATACATACATGCATATGTATATAATTTTGTTGGTAGGTATTAGATACCCGTATTAAATAGTTTGAAAACAAAAATACGTGTATTATATACCTGCAGCAATTCAAACAAAATCAACATTAATATATTTTATTGTATGGCAAGTGTTGCATGCTTAATAATTTGACCCAAAAATAAAACGTAAGTACGAAAAGTCTTGCATGAAGAATAATTACAAAACAAATTAAATATATCATAGTTTGCAAAGCTAACAAGGTGCCCAGGCACCGTGGGCCCATATATATGGAACTCGGAGGGCAAAGGATACATGACAAAACAACTAAAAATAAAAATAAGACAAATCCATATATATACACAATGCGAGAATAAATCACATCTAGATATACCATAAGTATTGCACATCTAATATATGGGCCCATGTTGTTCCAGTTTTTCAAATCTACGGATCTTTCTTCAATGAACAGTGACGGATGATAGCATTTCAGACGAAATCTGGACAATGGATTGTATCATCCATTAGATAGGCATCATTCACATTTCGTCTCTGCATTGTTGTGTGCATAGTAGTTTCGTTCTTCAATCCTGGACAAGTGGAGGACACACTTGGGGTTCTCCTGTCAAACCCTTTTGTGGGGGGTATCGTGTTGGCTCGGAGAACAACAGTACTAGCTAGAGTGCCTAGAACTTGACACGACATGCTAGTCTGTACTGGTAGTACTACAGCAAGTAGGACTGCCAAACCTTTTGCACCTAAAAAGCATGAAGCCCATCCCTGTAAAAAGAAAACTAAGGGAGAAAAACACAACTCTTTAAGTCTTTATCCTTGAGCTGTCGAAATGCTATCTTGGGATGGCTGGGAGTTATTATCTGCTCGTCACCTTTTTCTTTTATGCAGAAGTTTGGTGGGTGAAGTTTCAGCTAGCAACCATGGAATGAATACGTAATGGAATAGCAAGGAGATTTCATATTCTAAATGGTACTCCTTCTATTCAAAAATGAAAAATGTTATGAATTTTTGAATATGAACCATATACAGACTGAAATAAGTGAACAAACATACTAAAATGTGTATGTATATCGCACACTGTTTTGAACATCTTATATTTGTGAACGGAGGGAGTAGTATGTGGCACCGATCCAAAGGTTGGGGGAAGAAAATGTGTTTTTATGGTACTATGACATTCCTTATCGGCAATGAATAGTTGAATCGTACTAGTATTGTTGCCAAACATCCTTAGCTTTTCAGTCGAATGCATAAAAAGTTTTTATTCTAATCAAGTAATTATGGAAAATTTGATAAATTATGAGTTGAGTACTTGCAAAATTTTCATAACATTTTGTAACAGTTAAATTTGTGTGATGCCTTGAAGAATGGATGGTGGTAGAGCCAATTTGGACGTAATATTTCAGGAAATACATGAATACAAATAAGGTACGAATTGAGTGCCATGGCATTGCCAAATTATGAGAAACTTCGAAATAGGTTATGTGTAGTACAAATTGTTCGGTTGCACCATAGAAAAGATGCATAATATTTCCTGAAAAATTAGATTAGTGTGACAATTTATGATGTTGGACTCAATAGAACCTTGTTGAAGAACGATTGCAAAAATCAATTTATTCTCCATATAAAACAATTTGCGTAGGAGAAAACTTCAAAAAACTCATGATGTAATGAAAACGGGATGGAATTTAATTGAATTTTAAAGAATGGATCATGGTGGTCTCAAGTAAAATTATTAACAAGATCATGATAATGCTGACAAGGACTTCGGCAATGCTAATAAGGACTTCTCGACACACTCATGTACTTTTTATTGTGGGGAAACTCCAACAAGGACTTCCGATAATGCCCATCAGTTCGACATGGAACATTTGTTACGAGCAACCATTAGTCTACAAATATTTCATTTATAGCAACATACTCAATTGACACATACATTTTGACATAATTGGCAAGTAAACATTCAAAATATGCTTACAGGGCTAAATGGGAACAAGACAACATTAACGAACATGCACTGGTCCTGTAGAAAGACTTGCATCGTGTGTCAAGTTTGAAAGGCTAAAAGATCTTGATCACATACCATGCTCATCTACTCAAGAAACAAGAAACAAGAACACATGGTGTCAACATGCAAGCAACCACCATTTTTGTTTGAGATTCGAGACTATTTAATAAATGGTTGTGTGCATCGCTTGATGTAGATGATGGGGTTAATCCTCCTTTTCAAAAACAAATCAACCATTTTTGTTAAACTTAATTATTTTCAATTGGTCTCCACATACACGAACAAGAGATACACACAGGATAAACAAAAGCTGCCGAACACAACAAATTATCGAAAAGTCAGTTTATAATGATTTAAAAAAATCTTGATGAGTCCGGGCAACAGTCCATGCTGGAAGCTCCCAGATCAAAAACAATTACAAATGTAGTTTTATTTAATTATTTCTTAGCTCAGTTGCTTCAGCAGACGCTTATACTTGAATGACAGGACAACAGCAGTTATTATTGTCATTGCAGAATGCCTTGGGGGCTGGCCGCTTGCCTACGCTGCCGCAAAACTTCTTGCGCTTGTCATCAGTACAGTTTGGGAAAGAGATGGAGTAGCATGGCGCCGGCAAGGGAAACACAACAGTCTCATCTGCCTGCAAGTCCGCAGACATAAAAATACAAGAAAATGTGGTTTTCAAGTATAATCTGGAAAATGCCCTTAATCTTCTAGTCTTTGCAAATTGAATGGTAAAATTCACTTATCAACCTCTTTGTGGGCATCGCAGGAGGAGAGAAGAAGGGTGGTAGCTATGACCACCATGACGCTGGCCACGAAACACAGGACGCTAGTGCCCTTCTTCAGCATCGCCATGGTGTACAGTACAAGAGGGCAGGAGTCTACTTACACTCACCTACACACAATTTCTTCTCGTCTTTGTGTTGTTATGTTATTCTGATTTGTGTGTTTATATAGATGTGTATGCCTAGCTTATTAGAAGTATATATTAAATGATTGATCAAT
Organism: Triticum dicoccoides; assembly: GCF_002162155.2. Taxonomy (NCBI): domain Eukaryota; kingdom Viridiplantae; phylum Streptophyta; class Magnoliopsida; order Poales; family Poaceae; genus Triticum; species Triticum dicoccoides. The sequence goes on along the minus strand of NC_041384.1, from coordinate 40,393,112 downwards.
GCTTTAATTCACGCAACAAATTCAATGTTATTGTGATCAATGTCAATCAAAGAAATATTAATTGTGATTAGTAATTATTAATTGTGACCACGTAACGAATTCATGTCAATCGAAAAAATTATTAATTTTGATTAATTATTATATATCTTTGGCGATTTGATTCAAACACAAGAGATTTTATCTAGAAGAACGTGAATCCATTCCATGTTTCATTAAAAAAAGTCCACTTCATGAGCTTCCGTCTGCAAAGAAATCCTCACACACTGCTAGCAGGGAATCACCAATGTCCTGGCCCGACTAGCATGGCAGTAAGGGGTAGTGGATGCTTTTGCGATTTAACTAGATTAAAAAAGTTCCACTAAATAACTAGACTAAGAAAATAAAATTGTTCTACTAAAAATGCAATTTACAAAACATATTTTAAAATAAGTGAATATATTATACTATTGCAGTAAGGGGTATTAGCCTACACCGCATCTCCACCTTCTTTAAATAAGGAGATCAATATGAATATATTAGTTGTGTGTGTGTGTATATATTAGATCGTGTGGGATAGAAAAATTGTGAATAGTGTTTACGTACCCAAAGATGTCTTGCATCTCTGCTCCTTTTGATCATAAAGTGAATGCTCTCGCAAACATAGTATGCACATAAATTATTCCCCTTTTTCTGCCTCGTGCACTTTACGAGAATAGAATTCAATCAGATAATAATCAAGCATGATAATGATATTGAAACTAGAATTGAAGATATGCACGGACGTGGCGCTACTACTACTTAATTACCTTGGACCGTTGCCATTTCAGCTTTGTCAATTTGAAATCACATGTGTCAAAAGAATGTTCATGCACTTTACTAAAAATTAAGAATACAATACATATAGAGATGGAAAAAATTGTATGAAAACATAATTTAAGGAAATGTTTCACAATCAATGGAAAATTTACATAGTCACCTAATAAAATATTCAAGTGCATATAATAAAATGTTTATGCAACTTCTGAAAATGTTTGAATGGGGAATTTATTTTAGAACCATTCTTTTTAAGGTTTCGTCTTATGTGGAATTGTTTTAGTTTTCGAACTAAACATTCAAACATGCAATGAAAACACGAACGAAATTTGTATGCCTTTCGTCGGACCAGATCGACATGACGCTACACAGATCCGACTAATTTTTTATATAATATATTTTTAATTAATTTTCAGAAATATTACGTTGATTTTATTTTTTTCAAAAATAATACAAAATCGGCCATCTGGTGGCCGACTAGATCCAGTCGGCCAAGAGTAGGCCGATTAGTACTCTATCAGCTAGCAGCAGGCCGATTGGGCTCCGTCGGCTAACTTTTGTTCCACTGGAACTAATTGGCTTATAGTAGGCCGACTAAAACTAATTGGCTTTGTAACGCCCATGATGCGGCTATAGCTCCCACGTGTCGAGGCATGACTTAGAGGCATAACCGTATAGTGGTTTTGTCGCAAGAAGGGTCATCTTCACAAACATCCCATGTAATGAACAAGACATGGATAAATAGAGTTGGCTTACACTTGCCACGTCACACAATACATAAATAATTCATACATCATCCAAATACAATCATAGATCGACTACGGTCAAAACCAAAAGAAAGAGGAAGATAAACCCCAAATGCTAGATCCTCGATCATCCCAACTGGGCTCCACTACTGATCGTCAGGAAACGACACATAGTAATGACCAAGGTCCTCGTCGAACTCCCACTTGATTTCGGTAGCATCACCTGCACTGGTATCATCGGCACCTGCAGCTATTTGGAAGTATCCGTGAGTCACGAGGACTCAGCAATCTCACACCCGCGAGATTAAGACTATTTAAGCTTATGGGTAGGATAAGGTAATGAGGTGGAGCTGTAGCAAGCCCTAAGAAAATATGGTGGCTAACATACGCAAATAAGAGTAATATGAGAGGCTACGCAACGGTCGTGAAACTATAAGTGATCAAGAAGTGATCATGAAGCTACTTATGTTCAAACATAACCCAAACCATGTTCACTTCTCAGACTCCACCGAAAAGAGACCATCACGGCTACACACGTGGTTGATTCATTTTAATTAAGTCAAGTGTCAAGTTCTCTATGACCGGATATTAACAAATTCCCATCTTCCACATAACCGCGGGCACGGCTCTCGAAAGTTTATACCCTGAAGGGGTGTCCCAACTTAGCCCATTACAAGCTCTCATGATCAACGAAGGATATTCCTTCTCCCGGAAAGACCCGCTCAGTCCCGGAATCCCGGTTACAAGACATTTCAACAATGGTAAAACAAGACCAGCAAGACCACCCGAATGTGCCGACAAATCCCAATAGGAGCTGCACATATCTCGTTCACAAGGCACACCGGATGGGCAATACATCAGGTTGGCATAGACCTTGGTTGCCCAGGGGGCGCCGGACATTGCTCAGGTTCGACCAACACTCAAAGGAGCACTAGCCCATGGGATTAAAATAAAGATGACCCTCGGGTCTGCAGAACCCATGGGAAAAGGCTTAGGTAGGCAAATGTAAAACCAAGGTTGGGCCTTGCCGGAGGAGTTTTATTCAAGGCGAACTATCAAGGGGGTCCCATAACCCCAACCGTGTAAGGAACACAAAATCAAGGAACATAACATCGGTATGACGGAAAATAGGGTGGCAAGAGTGGAACAAAACACTAGTCATAAGGACGAGCCTTCCACCCTTTACCAAGTATATAGATGCATTAATTAAAATAAGAGATAATGGTTATATCCCAACATATCCATGTTCCAACATGGAACAACCTGCAAGGCACCTGCAACTAGCAACACTATAAGAGGGGCTGAGCAAAAGCGGTAACTTAGCCAAACAACGGTTTGCTAGGAAGGTGGGTTTGAGGCTTGACATGGCAATATGGGAGGCATGATATAACAAGTGGTAGGTTGCACGATATAGCGATAAAACGAACAACTAGCAATCAAAGATAGAACTGATACCGAGGGTATGCTAATCTTGCCTGCAAAATTCTCTGAGTTGTTGATAGCTTGATCCTCATTAGTGTACTCAACAGGTTCCTCGTTCACGTACTCATCTCCTGGCTCTACCCAAAGCAAGAACACAAGCAATGGAACAACAATCAATCACGGTGCAATGTACAAGCAACATGATGCAATGCATATGGGTACTCCGGAAGGAAAAAGATGATCGAGGCATCAACTTGTCAAAATAAGTATACTGCTGGAAAGATGAGGTGATTTCGGTTGAAATCTATATAAGGATCACCAGAAACGGATGCACGGTTTGCAAATGACAAGCAAAACAAGAATGATGCAAATCCGCGATTAACAACACCAATGCACTTAGAATGCAACAGGAAACTATGTTACAACATTCCAACATGGCAACAAAGCATATAACCATAAAGTACACATGAACCTCTACAAATCATGAACACTAAGCTCCTGCTAGTTCTCACTAGAACAAGCTCAAAATAGCATGGCAAACATGCAAAAGATATCAGTTTCACAGACTTAGAGAAAATATTAACATGTCAAAACAGCATCATAAGCAATGTTTAGAGCAAGCAAACAACATGCTACAGGAACATATCATGGCAAACAAAGGCATGGCATGCTAGTTCTAAACACATAGAACAAAACTCCCTTACTGGACTTTGGCCAAAGATGCATGGAAAATAATGTGGCATCCATGCAAACATGGCAAGTTATATGAACAGTTTTAGACGCCACGATAGCCCCCACCACCACCCCCCTTGGAAGGGTTCTGGGAGGGTTACAGAGCATGTAGGCCACGCTTTGTTGATCTTGAATGAGCCATGGGGTATGGGCGGGGTTCGGGCTAATCTAATCCTTCTTGTCTAAGGATTTGGTGGTAATGATTTTAGGTGGCTCGGGTAGGGCTTCATCATGTAGCCCTGCTCCCATGATCTGGGAGCGAGCTTGGGCTCGCCAGAGGATGTAGTTGGTACATGTGAGATGCTCGGAGATGGTTTTGTTCAGGCCGGTGGAGAGGAGTTAGCTGGAGGAGGCCATGGTGCCCGAGATGGGAGGATGGGAAGGGTGCGGGCGAAAAAATTTGGTGTGGGCGATAGGATGGAGATGATGATCACTAGATGAGGAAGAGGGAGGCTCTGATTACCATGTTAGTTTATTTAAGCGTCTCTACCCTCATACAGAGGGCCGCGTGGTGTTTATATTGATTGGGAGAGACCCATCTCTCATAGGTTACAACCGAAGAGATATTACAGGAGGTTTTACAGGAGGGATAAGAGAGAACAACAAGAAAAGAATCGTACTCCTATAACAACCACCTTGGCGCACAAGACAGCCTAGTGCTACCTCTTGAGCATGCGTTGGTTTTCCCTTGAAGAGTAAAGGGTGATGCAGCAAAGTAGCGTAAGTATTTCCCTTAGTTTTGAGAACCAAGGTATCAATCCAGTAGGAGATTACACGCATGTCGCCTAGTACCTACACAAACAAACAAGAACCTCACAACCAACGCGATAAAGGGGTAGTTAATCCCTTCACGGTCACTTACGAAAGTGAGATCTGATAGAGATAATAAGATTTTTTTTGGTATTTTATGATATAGATTGGCAAATAAAGATTGCAAAATAAATGGCGCCAAAAATAGCTAGTTGATAGGAAAATAATATGACAGAAGATAGACCCCGGGGGGCATAGGTTTCACTAGTGGCTTCTCTCAAGATAGAAAATTCTACCGTGGGTGAACAGATTACTGTCGAGCAATTGATAGAAAAGCGCATACTTATGAGAATATCTAGGCATGATCATGTATATAGGCATCATGTTCGCGACAAGTAGACCGAAGCGATTCTGCATCTACTACTATTACTCCACACATCGACCGCTATCTAGCATGCATCTAGAGTATTAAGTTCATAAGAACAGAGTAACGCATTAGGCAAGATGACATGATGTAGAGGGATAAACTCAAGCAATATGATATAAACCCATCTTTTTATCCTCGATGGCAACAATACAATACGTGCCTTGCTGCCCCTGCTGTCACTGGGAAAGGACACTGCAAGATTGAACCCAAAGCTAAGGACTTCTCCCATTGCAAGAAAGATCAATCTAGTAGGCCAAACCAAACTGATAATTCGAAGAGACTTGCAAAGATATTAAATCATGCATAAAATATTTCAGAGAAGAATCAAATATTGTTCATAGATAATCTTGATCATAAACCCATAATTCATCGGATCTCGACAAACACACTGCAAAAAGAATTACATCGAATAGATCTCCAAGAGAATCGAGAAGAACTTTGTATTGAGATCCGAAGAGAGAGAAGAAGCCACCTAGCTAATAACTATGGACCCAAAGGTGTGTGGTAAACTACTCACACATCATCGGAGAGCTATGGTGTTGATGTAGAAGCCCTCCGTGATCGATTCCCCCTCTGGCGGAGCGCCGGAAAAGGCCCCAACATTGGATCTCACAGATACAGAAGGTTGCGGCGGTGGAGATAGCGTTTCGTGGTGCTCTGGATGTTTTCAGGGTATATGGGTATATATAGGAGGAAGAAGTACGTCGGTGGAGCTGCGAGGGGCCCACGAGGGTGGGGGCGCGCCTACCCCCCTGGGCGCGCCCTCCTGCCTCGTGGCCTCCTCGCTTCTTTCTTGACATCCACTCCAAGTCTCCTAGATCACGTTTGTTCCGAAAATAACTCTCCCGAAGGTTTCATTCCATTTGGATTCCGTTTGATATTCCTTTTCTGAGAAACACCGAAATAGGCAAAAAAACAACAATTTGCATTGGGCCTTTGGTTAATAGGTTAGTCCCAAAAATAATATAAAAAGGTATATTAAATCCCCTTAAACATCCAAAACAGATAATATAATAGCATGGAACAATCAAAAATTATAGATACATTGGAGACGTATCAAGCATCCCCAAGCTTAATTCCTGCTCGTTCTCGAGTAGGTAAATGATAAAAACAGAATTTTTGATGTGGAATGCTACCTAGCATAATTCTCAATGTAATTTCCTTTATTGTGGCATGAATGTTGAGATCCGAAAGATTCAAGACAAAAGTTTAATATTGACATAAAAATAATAATACTTCAAGCATACTAACAAAGCAATCATGTCTTCTCAAAATAACATGGCCAGAGAAAGTTATCCCTACAAAATCATATAGTCTGGCTATGCTCTATCCTCACCACACAAAGTATTTAAATAATGCACAACCCCGATGACAAGCCAAGCAATTTTTTCATACTTTTGATGTTCTCAAACTTCTTCAATCTTCACGCAATACATGAGCGTGATCCATGGACATAGCACTATAGGTGGAATAGAATGGTGGTTGTGGAGAAGACAAAAAGGGGAAGATAGTCTCACATCAACTAGGCGTATCAACGGGCTATTGAGATTCTCATCAATAGATATCAATGTGAGTGAGTAGGGATTGCCATGCAATGGATGCACTAGAGCTATAAGTGTATGAAAGCTCAACGAAACAACTAAGTGGGTGTGCATCCAACTCGCTTGCTCACGAAGACCTAGGGCGTTCTGAGGAAGCCCATCATTGGAATATAAAATCCAAGTTCTATAATGTAAAATTCCCACAAGTATATGAAAGTGACAAGATAGGAGACTCTCTATCATGAAGATCATGGTGCTACTTTGAAGCACAAGTGTGGTAAAAGGATAGTAACATTGTCCCTTCTCCCTTTTTTTCTCTCTTTTTTTATTTTTTTGGGCCTTCTCTTTTTTTATGGCCTTTCTTTTTTTTGGGTCCGGAGTCTCATCCCGACTTGTGGGGGAATAATAGTCTCCATCATCCTTTCCTCACATGGGACAATGCTCTAATAATGATGATCATCACACTTTTATTTACTTACAACTCAAAAATTACAACTCGATACTAGAACAAAATATGACTCTATGTGATGCCTCCGGCGGTGTACCGGGATGTGCAATGAATCAAGAGTGACATGTATGAAAGAATTTTAAAGGTGGCTTTGCCACAAATACGATGTCAACTACATGATCATGCAAAGCAATATGACAATGATGAAGTGTGTCATAACAAACGGAACGGTGGTAAGTTGCATGTCAATATATCCCGGAATGGCTATGGAAATGCCATAATAGGTAGGTATGGTGGCTGTTTCAAGGAAGGTATATGGTGGGTGTATGATACTGGAAAAAGTTACACGGTATTAGAGATGCTAGCAATGGTGAAAGGGTAAGAGTGTGTATAATCCATGGACTCAACATTAGTCATAAGAACTCACATACTTATTGCAGAAATTTATTAGTTACGGAAACAAAGTACTATGTGCATGCTCCTAGGGGGATAGATTGGTAGGAAAAGACCATCTCTCGTCCCCGACCGCCACTCATAAGGAAGACAATCAATAAATAAATCATGCTCCGATTTAATCACATAACGGTTCACCATACATGCATGTGACGGGAATCCCAAACTTTAGAAGAAGTATTTATAAAATTCAAAACTACTCAACTAGCATAACTCTAATATCACCATCTTCATATCTCAAAACAATCATCAAGCATCAAACTTCTCATAGTATTCAATGCACTTTTTATGATAGTTTTTATTATACCCATCTTGGATGCCGATCATATTAGGACAAATTTTATAGCCAAAGCAAATTACCATGATGTTATAAAAGACTCTCAAAATAATATAAGTGAAGCATGAGAGATCAATAATTTCTATAAAATAAAACCACCACCGTGTTGTTAAATATATAAGTGAAGCACTAGAGCAAAATTATCTAGCTCAAAAGATATAAGTGAAGCACATAGAGTATTCTAATAAATTACGATTCATGTGTGTCTCTCCAAATGGTGTGTACAGAAAGGATGATTGTGGTAAACTAAAAATAAAAGACTCAAATCATACAAGATGCTCCAAGCAAAACACATATCATGTGGTGAATAAAAATATAGCCTCGAGTAAAGTTACCGATAGACGAAGACGAAAGAGGGGATGCCTTCCGAAGCATCCCCAAGCTTAGGCTTTTGGTGTCCTTGAATTTTACCTTGGGGTGCCTTGGGCCACCCCAATCTTAGGCTCTTGCCACTCTTTATTCCAAAATCCATCAAATCTTTCCCCAAAACTTAAAAACTTCACAACACAAAACTCAACAGAAAATCTCATGAACTCCGTTAGTATAAGAAAACAAACCACCACTTCAAGGTACTGTAATGAACTCATTATTTATTTATATTGGTGTTAATCCCACTGTATTCCAACTTCTCTATGGTTCAGACCCCCCGATATTAGCCATAGATTCATGAAAATAAGCAAACAACACACGAAAAACAGAATCTGTCAAAAACAGAACAGTCTGTAGTAATATGTAGGTTTCGAATACTTATGTAACCCCAAAATTCATAAATAAATTGGTGGATGTGAGTAATTTGTCTATTAATCATCGGCGAAAAGAATCAACCTAATCTCACTCTCCAGTAAAAAAATGGCAGCAAATCCCGTGAGCGCTAAAGTTTCTGTTTTTTACAGCAAGATCGCAAAAACTTCCCGCAAGTCTTCCCAAAGGTTCTACTTGGCACAAACACTAATTAAAAGCATAAAACCACATCTAAACATAAGCTAGATGAATTATTTATTACTAAACAAGAACCTTCAGGAAGACTTGCATGCCACCATGCAGGAGCTTGTTGGGTTGGTGTAGAGGCCGCACGTCGCCACACAGGCGCCTGATCAATTGGTTGAGCTGGCAGCTGCATGGGGATGGCGGTGGAGTCTTGGCTGGCGCGGGACTGGCAGTGGCCCTGCCGATGCCCTTGGCAAGGTTGTTGCCGGGGCATTGCGGTCGTCCCCGACAGGAGTCTTGCCGGGGGTCTTGTGGATTTCCTCGGCTAGGATCCTGCCGAGGGCCGCCATCTTCTGGTCTTCATCTGATCTTGATGAAGATTTGCATGCCACCACAGAGGCATCTCCCGAGCCTTGGCTCCAATGTAGTTGGTTGGCTTGGATCCCGTGGGCTCAAGGGTGGCTTGCTCTGCTGGTGTTGGGTAAGTTGCCCCGACAAGGCTCTTGCCGGGGCTGTGGGGGGCCGCCTCGGCAAGGATCTTGCCGAGGGACTCCACATCACCCTCTTGCCCTCCTACACTTCTAGTCTTGGGTTGCCTTGGTTGTCTTGTGCTTCGGCTTCTCTCCGGCTTCCCTCCTCTGCCTTGCTAAGTGTGGCTGCGGCGCGTGGCTCTGACTGCCCGTGCACAAGTAAAGGGGTCAAAAGGAGAGCCCCTACTTTTTTACACCGACAGGAGCCCCCGGGCCTGGGCCACACATAAGCGCGACGCGTTGTTGGGCTAGGCCCAAAATGGTGCACGCGCAGGTGTGGCGGATTTTACCGCAGTAACTTCTCGTCGCTGCGCTTCCCCACGACCCGCATCAAACGCGCGACAAGGAGGGGCGTGCATGACGTGGGGGTCATGCATGGGGTGGTTTCCGCACGCAAGCATCACACCCTGGTAAAGTGGCGGCTCGCGCCTTCCCCATAAAAGGAGGGAGGCGCAGAGGCATGGCCCATTTACTTGGATGGACTCGGGTCATGGTCTTTAGGGCGCCCGCGCCCCACGTTCACGGGGTGGGGAGCAGCTGCTTCGCCCGTACCTTCAATGCCGCTCTCTCGCCACATGTCCCTCATGCAGGTGGCAGGAGGTGGAGGCGGGAAAACAGGTCGTCGCTGATTGGGGTAGTGGGACGGTCCTGATTGCCTGCGCCCCTGACGACCGGATTGGTTGAGTGGGGCGGCCGAGCCCCGACTCCGCCCCTTTATAAGAAGGGGAGGGGCGGGATTCCACATTCTTCCATCATCCGTCTCCTTCCACCTCCGCTTCTTTCTTCCATCTGCCATGGTGAGAGGAAGTGCTGACCCTTCGACAGTGGCGGCGAGGGTTGCTGGTTGTCAGCACGTTCCTCCTCCGCAAGAGCTCGTGGCAGCGGAACCGGCCATGAGAGTAAGGGGGAAGGGGGCAAGGCCGAGGTTGTCGTGGTGCCCGGTGGAGAGGAGGACGGGGCGGCACATCGGCCTCGCCTCCGCTAGTGATGCCTCCCCTGGCGGAGGGCCACGTCGGGGACCAGCCCCGCAAGTTCTTCATCAGGCTGCGCCGGCCACCACGTCGGCGCCTCCGTCTCCCTACTGCATTTGCTCGGGAGATGGAGCTCGATCCACCCCAGACCCTCTGGTTGCGCATGAGGGGCTGCGGGAATGGCGGCACGTGGGTCGACGTCGACTTCCCCGCTCCTCACGTCATGTATCTCCGCCGCGGATGGAAGACGTTCACTCGCATCCACATCCTGACGGCGGGGCTTGTCCTCTACTTCCAGTTAATGGAGGGCAGCCTGCTCTCCATCAAGGTCTTTCTAGATCTCGAAACTCGCTTGAAGTACTGCGTGGAGAGCTCCTCCGACAATGAAGATTCCTCTTCAAGCAGGAGTGATGAGGATGGCAGTAGGGATGGCAATGGGTCGGGTTTGGGGCAGGTGGAGCTGGTCCAAATCCAACCCATGACCCATCTTCCTACCCTCTGCCCATCCATCAAATTATCCATGGGCAAAACTTGTGCCCATGTCCAAACCCACTGGATACCCACATACCCATGGAGCTCCATGGGCATAGAAAAGTCAGCATGAAGCCTTCCCAAAGAGAAAATTAACTCATCATCATTCACTCACAAATGACAACATAAGCTACATGCATAAGTAGGTAACAAGTAATACGATGAGTCCTTAAGTGTGACATACCAGAGGTTGATTCTCCAGCATATAGCTCATGGAACAAGTTGCATATTTCCTGCCACTTCCCATTGATTCGCTCTTTCTACTATCACTGGCATATGGCCCCACATGTCATATGGGTATCCATTGGATATCCATGGAGCACAAACTATAACCATGCCCAACCCGGCTGTTCGTGGGTATCCATATCCATGGACCCATGGGCGAAAATGTGCTCCATACCCTTGCCCAACCGGGTCGGGTATCCATGGATATCCAGATCCGTGGATAAAATTGCCATCCCTAGATGGCAGCGACAACGACGACGAGAGCGTCGAGCGAGGTCACGTCGACCTCGTCTCTGACTGAGTGCGTCACCCCGCCCTACGTCGTGCGGCCTGTCGATGGCTTTCCTCGTCATGCTCTCCATCGGGGCGCTACCTGTCGTCTCCTTGGGCGGCTGGCGTAGGAGGGCCGGAGAAGGTGAAGAAGGCGGGTGTCGGCCGTCAAGTCGGAGTACGCGGGCACCAACGCCTTCGCCGCGTATTGCCGGCCAGTTGCCTCGTCTTCCAGCTCCTTTCCCGGCACCAAGATGTTCTCTTGGTGCCTTCTGCTCCTCGTACCTCGCTTAGGCGCTCTTTTCACCCTACCGCCATCTTGTTCTGCTTTCTTAGGAGAGGGACAAGAAAGGGACTATGGGCATCTTATCTCTTTTTAGTTTGTAAGCCTGCGGGCACTTGTTAATTTTAAGACTTGTTATCCCCTTGCTCATGTTTTTAATTCCGTATGAACTATACCTGTATGGGATGTTTTTAATGAAAAAGGGTGCTTGTCGGGTTCTTTGTGAGTGAGCGTGGCCCATGCCAAGGAACGAATCCTTGTTATTTTTAAGATAAAAATTGTCGCCCGGCAACAGGCCTTGTCGTTCCCTGACTTCAGTCGACCATTCTCACGCTTTCGGCGGAGGCAAGGGTGAAGTAGAGTTAGGCCCTCCGTTTATTTCCTTGCCACCACATCTACGACCCGGTTCTATCCTAGGGACATGGGTACAAGAAGAAGGGGGAGCACGATGGTCTTGGAGCAAAAAGAGGTTTCATTTGTTCCAGTTCTATACGGAAATGCACAAGAGGGGATGATGGACTTATCTGAATCCGCAGCCCCCGGCAACTTTGGCTTGCCGTGGTAAGATCCTTGTGTCTTCAGCCCCCGACAGTCCTGGCTTGCCGGGGCCGGAGCGCCTATTCGTTTTCTTTCTCCTAAGCGGCTCAGCAGAAGTGTCCATGTGCCCTGCGAACCAAAGGAGACAGAAAAATTCATACTCGACCTCTAGGCTAGGGGTTAGTCGCCGCTACGCACTATCAACCCTAACCGAGGGAGAGACTTAACCTAGCATGCATGCTAAAACTTTGGGCACCAGCGCTTCATATATTTATGCTCAGGGTCTGTGCCTGGCTTTGTACAGAGGGTTACATGCCTTGCCGGCAAGGCTTGTACAAAAGGTGGGTTGCCAGGGGGCCTGGCAACCGCGCCTTATGGGTAAAACTTGCGAAGATGTTCAATATTCCAGGAGTTGCTCACTGGAATAGCATCTTTGGTCTCCAGGCGGACTACGCCAGGCCTGGTGACTCGTATTACCCGATAAGGGCCTTCCCACTTTGGCGTCAACTTGTTGGAATTCTTGGCCAACTAAACGCATCGAAGAACAAGGTCGCCTTCTTCAAAGCTTCGAGCATGAACCTTGCAGCTATGGTAGCGGCGCAAGGCTTGTTGGTAGCGCACCACTCTCACAGCCGCCCGAAGACGATCTTCCTCAAGGAGCGTTGCGTCATCTTGCCGCAAGTGCACTTGCTCAAGCTCGTCATAAGCGAGCACTAAAGGTGACCCGTATATGAGTTCTGTGGGGACAACTGCTGCTGCCCCGTATACCAGGACAAAGGGTGTCTGGCCGGTGGCTCAATTTGGTGTCGTTCTAATCGACCAAAGAACTGTCTGCAACTCATCAATCCAGCGCCTTCCGCTTTTGTGCAGCTTGTCAAAAGTCTTTGTTCTCAGGCGTCGCAGTACTTCAGCATTTGCCCTCTCCGCCTGGCCGTTGCTCCATGGGTGTGCCACGGAAGCGAAACGGACCTTGCTGCCAAGGCCTTGGGTGTACTGCATGAAGGCGTGGCTTGTGAACTGCATGTCGTTGTTGGTGATGACTCTGTTTGGCACACCAAAATGGCACACTAGTCCCTTGAAGAACTTGACGGCTGACTGTGCTGTCACCTTCCTCACTGCTTCCACCTCCGGCAACTTTGTGAACTTGTCGATTGCAACATACAAGTACTCAATGCCCCCGATAGCACAGGGGAAGGGGCCCAGTATGTCGAGCCCCCAGATCGAAAACGGCCAGGAGAGGGGGGTTGTTTGAAGGGCTTGAGCTGGTTAATGAAGCTTCTTCGAATGGAACTAACATGCTTCACACTTGGTTACTAGTGTCGTTGCATCCTGGAGGGCAGTGTGATATGTCCATTTTGCATCATGCTTTTATATCAATATTTATGGCATTATGGGCCGTTATTACACATTATGTCACAATACTTATGCCTATTCTCTCTTATTTTACAAGGTTTACATAAATACTCCTGAAACTTCACGGATGATGTTTTCCAAATATATAAAAAACATTGAGCGCAAGAACTTCACCAGGGGGGCCACACCCTGCCCACAAGGGTGGGGGGAGCGCCCTACCCCCTGGGCGCGCCGCCTACCTCGTGGCCCCCTGGTGGCCCTCCGGTGATCATCTTCTGCTATATGGACTCTTTCGCTGGAAAAATAATCATAAGCCATCTTCTCGGACGAAACTCCGCTGCCACGAGGAGGAACCTTGGTGGAGCCAATCTAGGGTTCTGGCGGGGCTGTTCTGCCAGCGAAACTTCCCTCCCAGAGGGGGAAATCATTGCCATCGTCACCACCAACGCTCCTCTCATCGGGAGAGGGCAATCTCCATTAACATCTTCATCAGCACCATCTCATCTCAAAACCCTAGTTCATCTCTTGTATCCAATTCTTGTCTCCAAGTCCGGGATTGGTGCAAGTTGGTTGCTAGTAGTGTTAATTACTCCTTGTAGTTGATGCTATTTGGTTTAATTGGTGGAAGATCATATGTTCAGATCCTATATGCAGATTAATACCCCTCTGATTATGAACATGTTTATGCTTTGTGAGTATTTACTTTTGTTCCTGAGGACATGGGAGAAGTCTTGCTATTAGTAGTCATGTGAATTTGGTATTCGTTTCATATTTTGATGAGATGTATGTTGTCTCTCCTCTAGTGGTGTTATGTGAACGTCGACTACATGACACTTCACCATTGTTTGGGCGTAGAGGAAGGCATTGGGAAGTAATAAGTAGATGATGGGTTGCTAGAGTGACAGAAGCTTAAAACCTAGTTTATGCGTTCCTTCGTAAGGGGCTGATTTGGATCCATATGTTTCATGCTATAGTTAGGTTTACCTTATTACTTTTGTTGTATTTGCGGATGCTTGCAATAGAGGTTAATCATAAGTGGGATGCTTGTCCAAGTAAGGGTAGCACCCAAGCACCGGTCCACCCACATACCAAATTATCAAAGTACCGAACGCGAATCATATGAGCGTGATGAAAACTAGCTTGACGATATTCCCATGTGTCCTCAGGGGCGCTTTACATCATATAAGAGTTTGTCCAGGCTTGTCCTTTGCTACAAAAGGATTGGGCCACCTTGCTGCACTTTATTTACTTTTGTTACTTGTTGCTCGTTACAAACTATATCCTATCACAAAACTATCTGTTCCCACTTATTTGAGTACTTGCAGAGAATACCTAGCTGGAAACCGCTTATCATTTCCTTATGCTCCTCGTTGGCTTCGACACTCCTACTTATCGAAAGGACTATGATGGATCCCCTATACTCGTGGGTCATCAAGACTCTTTTCTGGCGCCATTTTCGGGGAGTGAAGCGCCTTTGGTAGGTAGAATTTGGTAAGGAAAATTTTATATAGTGTGCTGAAATTTACTGTCACTTGTTACTATGGAAAGTAATCCTCTGAGGGGCTTGTTCGGGGTATCTTCACCCCGAGCAGTAGAGCAAAGAGTTGCTCCTCAACCTACCAAACCTACTGAAAATGAAAATGCTTGCTTTGAAATTCTTTTGGGTATGGTAGGAAAACTGCTAGCTAATCCTTTTTCAGGAGATGGAACAAAACATCCTTATGAGCATCTAATATATGTGGATGAAGTTTGTGGATTATTTAAGCTTGCAGGTGTGCCTGGAGATGTTGTTAAGAAGAAGGTCTTCCCTTTGTCTTTGAGGTTAGATGCATCGACATGGTATAGGCTATGTGATGATATGGAGAATTGGAAGTACAAACGATTGAAATTGGAATTTCATCAAAAGTTTTATCCTATGCATCTTGTTCATCGTGATCGCAATTATATATATAATGTTTGGCCTCGTGAAGTAGAAAGGATCGCTCAAGCTTGGGGGAGGCTTAAATCAATGTTATATTCATGCCCCAATCATGAGCTCTCAAGATAAATGATTATTCAAAAAAATTATGCTCGGCTTTCTGGTAACAATCACACCATGCATGCTTGATACTTCTTGTGCTGGCCCTTTTATGATAAAGACTATTGAATTCAAATGGGATTTATTGGAAAGAATTAAACGCAACTCTGAAGATTGGGACCTCGACAATGGTAAGGAGTCAGGTATGACACCTAGTTTTGATTGTGTTAAATCTTTTATGGATACCGATATTTTTCATAAATTTAGCACTAAATATGGACTTGACTCTGAGATAGTAGCTTCTTTATGCGAATCATTTGCTGCTTATGTTGATCTCCCCAAGGATAAGTGGTTTAAATATCATCCTCCCATAGAAGTAAAAGTAGCTCCACCTATTAAAGTTGAAGAAAAGACTATTACTTATAATGATCCTATTGTTCCTACTTCTTATGTTGAGAAACCGCCTTTCCCTGTTAGGATAAAGGATCATGCTAAAGCTTCAACTGTGGTTCGTAAAAGCAATATTAAAACATATACACCTCCTGAGCAAGTTAAAGTTGAACCTAATATTGCTATTGTTAATGATCTCTTGTCTGATAATATAGATGGGCATGTTATTTATTTCTGTAATGAAACTGCTAGAATTTCTAAACCCCGTGATACAGATAAACCTAGACCTGTGGTAGGCATGCCTGTTATTTCTGTTAAAATAGGAGATCATTATTATCATGGCTTGTGTGATATGGGTGCTAGTGCAATACCTATTGACTTATACAAAGAAATTATGCATGACATTGCACCCACTGAGTTAGAAGATATTGATGTCACAATTAAACTTGCTAATAGAGATACTATTTCACTAATGGGAATTGTTAGAGATGTTGAAGTCTTGTGTGGGAAAACTAAATATCCTGCTGATATTCTTGTTCTTTGTTCCCCAAAAGATTGTTTTTGTCCCATTATATTTGGTAGACCCTTCTTAAATACTATTAATGGTACCATAGATTGCAAAAGGGATGTTGTTACTATCGGTTTAGATGATATGCCTCATGAATTTAATTTTTCTAAATTTAGTAGACAACACCATGAAGAAGAATTACCCAATAAGGATGAAATTATTGGTCTTGCCTCTATTGCCGTACCTCCTAGTGATCCTTTAGAACAATATTTGCTAGACCATGAAAATGATATGTTTATGAATGAAAGAAGGGAATTAGATGAAGTATTCTTTAAGCAGGAACCTATTCTGAAAAACAATTTACCTGTTGAAATCCTAGGGGATCCTCCTCCACCCAAGGGTGATCCCGTGTTTGAGCTTAAACCGTTACCTGATACTCTTAAATATGCTTATTTTGATGAGAAAAAGATATACCCTGTTATTATTAGTGCTAAAACTTTCATAACACGAAGAAGAGAGATTATTGAAAACTCTGAAGAAGCACCGTGCTGCTATTGGGTATTCTCTTGATGATCTGAAGGGCATTAGTTCCACTCTATGTCAACATAAAATTAATTTGGAAGAAGATGCTAAACCAGTTCATGATCATCAACGTCGTCTGAATCCTAAAATGAAAGAAGTGGTAAGAAAGGAGATACTAAAGCTCCTTGAGGTTGGTATAATTTATCCCGTTGCTGAAAGTAAGTGGGTAAGTCCTGTCCATTGTCTCCCTAAGAAGGGAGGTATTACTGTTGTTCCTAATGATAAAGATGAATTGATTCCTCAAAGAATTATTAATGGTTATAGGATGGTAATTGATTTTTGCAAATTAAATAAGGCTACTGAAAAAGATCATTACCCCTTACCTTTTATCGATCAAATGCTAGAAAGATTGTCTAAACATACACATTTTTGCTTTCTAGATGGTTATTCTGGCTTCTCTCAAAGACCTGTGTCAACCAAACATCAAGTGTCAACCAAAGATCAATCAAAGACTACTTTTACATGCCTTGTTGGTACTTTTGCTTATAGACGTATGCCTTTTGGTTTATGTAATGCACCTGCTACCTTTCAAAGATGCATGATGGCTATATTCTCTGACTTTTGTGAGAAGATTTGTGAGGATTTCATGGACGACTTTTCCGCGTATGGATCTCTTTTGATGATTGCTTAAGCAACCTTGATCGAGTTTTGCAGAGATGTGAAGAAACTAATCTTGTCTTGAATTGGGAAAAGTGCCACTTTATGGTTAATGAAGGTATTGTCTTGGGGCATAAAGTTTCTGAAAGAGGTATTGAAGTTGATAAAGCCAAGGTTGATGCTATTGAAAAGATGCCATGTCCCAAGGACATCAAAGGTATAAGAAGTTTCCTTGGTCATGCCGGTTTTTATAGGAGGTTCATTAAGTTCTTCTTAAAAATCTCTCCGCCTCTGACTAATTTATTACAAAAAGATATACCATTTGTATTTCATCATGATTGTGTAGAAGCATTTGAAATACTTAAGAAAGCATTGATCTCTACACCTATTGTTCAGCCACCTGATTGGAATTTACCCTTTGAAATTATGTGTGATGCTAGTGATTACGCTATAGGTGTTGTTCTAGGACAAAGAGTTGATAACAAACTAAATGTTATTCAATATGCTAGTAAAACTCTAGACAATGCTTAGAGAATTATGCTACTACTGAAAAAGAACTCTTAGCAGTTTGTATTTGCCTGTGATAAGTTTAGACCTTATATTGTTGATTCTAATGTAACTGTTCACACTTATCATGCTACTATTAAATATCTTATGGAGAAGAAAGATGCTAAACCTAGACTTATTAGATGGGTTCTCTTGCTACAAGAATTTGATTTACACATTGTTGATAGAAAAGGAGCTGAGAACCCTGTTGCAGACCACTTGTCTAGGTTAGAAAATGTGCTTGATGACCCACTACCTATTGATGATAGCTTTCCTGATGAGCAACTAAATGTCATAAATACTTCTCATACTGCTCCATGGTATGCTGATTATGCTAATTACATTGTTTCTAAGTTTATACCACCTAGTTTCACATACCAGCAAAAGAAAAAGTTCTTTTATGATTTGAGGCATTACTTTTGGGATGACCCACATCTTTATAAAGAAGGAGTAGATGGTGTTATTAGACATTGTGTACCTGAGCATGAACAGGAACAGATCCTACGCAAGTGTCACTCGAAGCTTATGGAGGACACCATGCTGGAGATAGAACTACACATAAGGTACTACAATCTGGTTTTTATTGGCCTACTCTCTTCAAGGATGCCCGTAAGTTTGTCTTATCTTGTGATGAATGTCAAAGAATTGGTAATATTAGTAGACGTCAAGAAATGCCTACGAATTATTCACTTGTTATTGAACCATTTGATGTTCGGGGCTTTGACTATATGGGACCTTTTCCTTCCTCTAATGGTTATACACATATTTTAGTTGCTGTTGATTACGTTACTAAGTGGGTAGAAGCTATTCCAACTAGTAGTGCTGATCATAACACTTCTATTAAAATGCTAAAGAAGTTATTTTTCCAAGGTTTGGAGTCCGTAGATATTTAATGACTAATGGTGGTTCACATTTTATTCATGGTGCTTTCCGTAAAATGCTTGCTAAATATGATGTTAATCATAAAATTGCATCTCCTTATCACCCTCAATCTAGTGGTCAAGTAGAATTGAGCAATAGAGAACTCAAATTAATTCTCCAAAAGACTGTTAATAGGTCCAGAAAGAATTGGTCCAAGAAACTTGATGATGCATTATGGGCCTATAGAACTGCATATAAAAATCCTATGGGTATGTCTCCGTATAAAATGGTCTATGGAAAAGCATGTCACATGCCTCTCGCACTAGAAGACAAGACTTATTAGGCTAGTAAAGAACTTAATTATGATTTTAAACTTGCCAATGAGAAGATATTATTTGATATTAGCTCACTTGATGAATGGAGAACTCAAGCCTATGAAAATGCCAAGTTGTTTAAAGAAAAAGTTAAAAGGTGGCATGATAAAAGAAACAAAAGCATGAGTTTAATGTAGGTGATTATGTATTGCTATACAACTCTCGTTTAAGATTTTTTGCAGGAAAACTTCTCTCTAAATGTGATGGCCCTTACATTATCGAGGAGGTCTATCATTCCGGTGCCATAAAAACCAACAACTTCGAAGGCACAAATCCGAAGGTGGTGAACGGTCAAAGAATCAAACACTATATCTTAGATAATCCCATAAATGATGAAACCAATGTTATTGAAACCGTAACCCTGGAGGAGTACATAAAGGAAACTTTCCGGAATGTTACAGACTCCGAAAAGGAATAGGTATGTGGTATGGTAAGTCAACTCACTCCAAAACAGTTTTTATGGCAATATTTCTCTTTTTTGGAATATTTAGAAAAATAGAAAAATAAGCAGCAGTCCGGAAAGGACACGAGGGCCCCACGAGGGTGGAGGGCGTGCCCTACCCCCTGGGCACGCCCCCCTACCTCGTGGGCACTTCGTGTGCTCTCCGGACTCCGTTTTCTTACATGACACGTATTTTGGTCGGTAAAAATTCATTATATAACCTCCCGAGGGTTTTGACTCGCGTATCACGCAAAAATCTCATGTCTTTGTTTCGAGCTGTTTTTCTGATAGATATAGATTATCATGATGTCTCCAAGTGCTCCTAAGGACAGGTTCTTCAAGAAGGTCATCAACGCTTACATCGCGGAGGTGCAGCGACACCCTCAAACCATTGAGATGCGTGATGGGTTGCTGCACATCTGTGATGCTGAGGGATCGAAGGGGAACATTAGCATGGAGACGAGGCTCGAAGCAATGGAGCAACAAGTTTTCAAGTGTCAAGGGATGGTGGAGCGTGGACTCAACTCCAACTACATGATGATCACAGAGTTCACCAAAAAACACAAGGTGGATGCCGACAACATCGGGGAGACCATGTTCAAGCTTCATGAGAAAATCGAGCACCTTCAAGCTCAGATCTATGACCTGCAAAACCAAAACTGTGAGTATGAATATAGATTCAAAATGATGAGTTTGGCTGCAGATTTGAGGATCCCGGAGACTCGGTCATCCTTCTATGATGGTGAGCCTATGCCTTGGAAGAAGGACGACAAGCCTATGCCATCAACAAAATCACCACCGTCTCCACCAACAAAGAAGAATTGAGTATCTAGTATGGGCACTCCACTTGGCAACTGCCAAGCTTGGGGGAGTGCCCCGGTATCGTATCACCATCACTTTTATCTTTACCATTTTTCTTAGTTCGATCCTTTTGGTAATATCTTGATCTAGTAGAATAAAAGTTCTTAGTATGATCTAGTTGTGAGTTTTGCTATATTATCCTTCTATGTAATCGAGTCCGTGAGCTATATAATAAAGATTAGTATTGAGTCAAGGTCTTCATTATTTTTGCCATGATCCCAAGTGAATAAAAGAAAAGAGAAAGAAATAAAAAGAAACAAAGAGATCATGTGACTCTTATGGAGAGTAATGAGCTCACATAGAAAGAATATGATGAATAAAAGTTATTGAGGGTTGACAAACATAGTTTTGGTCATCATTGCAATTAATAGGAAGTAATAAAGAAAGAGTGGTCTTCACATATAAATATACTATCTTGGACATCTTTTATGATTGTGAGCACTCATTAAAATATGACATGCTAACGAGTTGACATTGGACAAGGAAGAGAACGTAATGGGTTATGCTTTCTTACATCTGAGATAAATTATATTGTCTTGGATCTTCCAACATGTTGAGCTTGCCTTTCTCCCTCATGCTATCCAAATTCATTGCACCAAGGAGAAATACTACTTGTGCTTCCAAATACCCTTAAACCAGTTTTGCCATGAGAGTCCACCATACCTACCTATGGATTGAGTAAGATCCGTCAAGTAAGTTGTCATCGGTGCAAGCAATAAAAATTGCTCTCTAAATATGTATGATTGATTGGAGTGGTAGAAATAAGTTTTATACAATCATGTGCTATGGAAGTAATAAAGCGACAGACTGCATAATAAAGGTCCATATCACAAGCGGCAATATAAAGTGATGTTCTTTCGCGTTAAGATTTTGTGCATCCAACCATAAAAGTGCATGACAACCTCTGCTTCCCTCTGCGAAGGGCCTATCTTTTACTTTTATCTCCTATACCGCAAAAGAGTCAAGGTGATCTTCACCCTTCCTTTTTACATTTTATCCTTTGGCGAGCACAATATGTTGGAAAGATCCTGGTATATATGGCTAATTGGATGTGGGTTTTCATGAACTATTACTGTTGACATTACCCTTGAGGTAAAACGTTGTGAGGCAAAACTATAAGCCCCTATATTTCTCTGTGTCTGATTAAAACTCCATACCCATAAGTATTGCGTGAGTGTCAGCAATTGTGAAACAATATATGATAGTTGAGTATGCGGACTTGCTGAAAAGCTCTTATACATTGACTCTTTCCTATGTTATGATAAATTGCAATTGCTTCAATGACTGAGATTATAGTTTGTTAGTTTTGAATAAAGTTTACGATTCATAATTGATATTGTGATTGAATTATTACTCTAGCATAAGATATCATATGACAAGAATTATATAAGTTGTTGTTCTAAGAATGATCATGATGCCTTCATCTCCGTATTTTATTTTTATCGACACCTTCATCTCTAAACATGTGGACATATTTTTCGGTTTCCGCTTTTCTCTTGAGGACAAGCGAGGTCTAAGCTTGGGGAGTTGATACGTCCATTTTGCATCATGCTTTTATATCAATATTTATTGCATTATGGGTTGTTGTTACACATTATGTCACAATACTTATGCCTATTCTCTCTTATTTTACAAGGTTTACATAAAGAGGGAGAATGCCGGCAGCTGGGATTCTGGCTGGAAAAGGAGCAAATATTAGAGACCTATTCTGCACAGCTCCAAAAGTCCTGAAACTTCACGGATGATGTTTTCCAAATATATAAAACATTGAGCGCAAGGACTTCACCAGGGGGGCACACCCTGCCCACGATGATGGGGGCGCGCCCTACCCCCCTGGCGCGCCCCCTACCTCATGGGCCCCCTGGTGGCCCTCCGGTGACCATCTTCTGCTATATGGACTCTTTCGATGGAAAAATAATCATAACCATCTTGTCGGATGAAACTCCGCCGCCACGAGGCGGAACCTTGGCGGAGCCAATCTAGGGTTCTGGCGGGGCTGTTCTGCCGGGGAAAGTTCCCTCCCGGAGGGGGAAATCATCGCCATCGTCACCACCAATGCTCCTCTCATCGGGAGAGGGCAATCTCCATCAACATCGTCATTAGCACCATCTCATCTCAAAACCCTAGTTCATCTCTTGTATCCAATTCTTGTCTCCAAGTCCGAGATTGGTGCTAGTAGGTTGCTAGTAGTGTTAATTACTACTTGTAGTTGATGCTAGTTGGTTTAATTGGTGGAAGATCATTTGTTCAGAGCCTATATGCACATTAATACCCCTCTGATTATGAACATGTTTATCCTTTGTGAGTAGTTACTTTTGTTCCTGAGGACATGGGAGAAGTCTTCCTATTAGTAGTCATGTGAATTTGGTATTCTTCGATATTTTGAGGAGATGTATGTTGTCTCTCCTCTAGTGGTGTTATGTGAACGTCGACTACATGACACTTCACCATTGTTTGGGCCTAGAGGAAGGCATTGGGAAGTAATAAGTAGATGATGGGTTGCTAGAGTGACAGAAGCTTAAACCCTAGTTTATGCGTTGCTTTAGAAGGGGCTCATTTGGATCCATATGTTTGATGCTATGGTTAGGTTTACCTTAATACTTTTGTTGTATTTGCGGATGCTTGCAATAGAGGTTAATCATAAGTGGGATGCTTGTCCAAGTAAGGGCAGCACCCAAGCACCGGTCCACCCACATACCAAATTATCAAAGTATCGAACGCGAATCATATGAGCGTGATGAAAACTAGCTTGACGATATTCCCATGTGTCCTCGGGAGCGCTTTACATCGTATAAGAGTTTGTCCAGGCTTGTCCTTTGCTAGAAAAGGATTGGGCCACCTTGCTGCACTTTATTTACTTTTGTTACTTGTTGCTCATTACAAACTATCCTAGCACAAAACTATTTGTTACCACTTATTTCAGTACTTGTAAAGAATACCTTGCTGGAAACCGCTTATCATTTCCTTCTGCTCCTCGTTGGGTTCTACACTCTTACTTATTGAAAGGACTACGATAGATCCCCTATACTTGTGGGTCATCACAGTGGGCCAGAAGAAACCTTGCCGGAATGCTTTGCCGGCAAGGGCCCTCGTCCCTATGTGGGAGCCACGTATGCCTCCGTGTATCTCCGCCAACAACTCCAGTCCTTCCTCCCGGGGAATGCACTTCAATTTCACGCTGTTCGGTTGCTTCCTGCACAGGACGTCATCGACAAACTGATACATGGCAGACCGACGGGTTACTTTCTCCGCTTCATCCCGCTCCTCAGGAAGCTCCCCTGTTTGGAGGAATCGGACGGTATGTTGTGCCTATGTCGGGGCCTGGGGCTCGACGGCAAGGACCAAAGGCATTTCTTCTGCCATGGGGGCGGCCGTCTCTACGGCCAGGGCCTGACGGCCCGCCGGAATCAGTCGCTCCTCGACAGGCTCAGAATCCGTGGCAACACCTTTGCCGGCGGCCCCTTGGGGCTCTTCCTGGGAAAGTACTTGCCGGGGCCTGATTTCCTCCGTTTGTTCTGCTCTGTATGACCTGATGCACTAGGTATGACACCTAGATCAGATATGAACTCCTTCATCCAGACTCCTTCATTTGCAGCTTCCGAAGCAGCTATGTACTCCGCTTCACATGTAGATCCTGCTACGACGCCTTGTTTAGAACCACACCAACTGACAGCTCCTCCTTTCAATAAAAACATGTATCCGATTTGCGATTTAGAATCGTCCGGATCAGTGTCAAGGCTTGCATCGACGTAACCATTTAAGACGAGCTCTTTGTCACCACCGTAAACGAGAAACATATCCTTCGTCCTTTTCAGGTATTTCCAGATGTTCTTGACCGCTATCCAGTGATCCGCTCGTGGATTACTTTGGTACCTCCCTACTAAACTCATAGCAAGGCACACATCAGGTCTGGTACACAGCATTGCATAGATGATAGAGCCTATGGCTGAAGCATAGGGAACATCTTTTATTTTCTCTCTATCTTCTGCAGTGGTCGGGCATTGAGTCTTACTCAACTTCACACCTTGTAACACAGGCAAGAACCCTTTCTTTGGTTGATCCTTTTTGAATTTCTTCAAAACTTTGTCAAGGTACGTGCTTTGCGAAAGTCCAATTAAGCGTCTCGATCTATCTCTATAGATCTTGATGCCCAATATACAAGCAGCTTCACCGAGGTCCTTCATTGAAAAAATCTTATTCAGATATCCTTTTATGCTATCCAGAATTTCTATATCATTTCTGATCAACAATATGTCATCCACATATAATATCAGAAATGCTAGAGAGCTCCCACTCACTTTCTTGTAAATACAGGCTTCTCCAAAAGTCTGTATAAAACCATATGCTTTGATCACACTATCAAAACATTTATTCCTTTGGACCGACAAAACCTTCCGTTGCATCATATACAACTCTTCTTTCAGAAATCTGAGCAGGAATGGAGTTTTGACATCCATTTGCCAAATTTCATAATCATAAAATGCGGCAATTGCTAACATGATTCAGACAGACTTAAGCACCGCTACGGGTGAGAAGGTCTCATCGTAGTCAATCCCTTGAAATTGTCGAAAACCTTTTGCAACAAGTCAAGCTTTATAGATAGTAACATTACCGTCAGCGTCAGTCTTCTTTTTGAAGATCCATTTATTCTCGATGGCTTGCCGATCATCGGGCAAGTCAACCAAAGTCCACACTTTGTTCTCATACATGGATCCCATCTCAGATTTCATGGCCTCAAGACATTTTGCGGAATCTGGGCTCACCATCGCTTCTTCATAGTTCATAGGTTCGTCATGGTCTAGTAACATAACCTCCAGAACAGAACTAACGTACCACTCTGGTGCGGAACTTACTCCGGTTGACCTACGAGGTTCATTAACAACTTGATCCGAAGTTTCATGATCAGCATCATTAACTTCCTCACTAATTGGTGTAGACGTCACAGGAACCTGTTTCTGTGATGAACTAATTTCTAATAAGGGAGCAGGTATTGTTACCTCATCAAGTTCTACTTTCCTCCCACTCACTTCTTTTGATAGAAACTCCTTCTCTAGAAAGGATCCATTCTTAGCAACGAATGTCTTGCCTTCGGATCTGTGATAGAAGGTGTACCCAACAGTTTCCTTTGGGTATCCTATGAAGACACATTTCTCCGATTTGGATTCGAGCTTATCAGGTTGAAGCTTTTTCACATAAGCATCGCAGCCCCAAACTTTAAGAAACGACAACTTTGGTTTCTTGCCAAACCACAATTCATAAGGTGTCGTCTCAACGGATTTTTATGGTTCCCTATTTAACGTGAATGCGGCCGTCTCTAAAGCATAACCCCAAAACGATAGCGGTAAATCAGTAAGAGACATCATAGATCACACCATATCTAGTAAAGTACGATTACGACATTCAGACTCACCATTATGCTGTGGTGTTCCGGGTGGCGTGAGTTGCGAAACTATTCCGCATTGTTTCAAATGTAGACCAAACTCATCACTCAAATATTCTCCTCCACGACCAGATCGTAGAAACTTTATTTTCTTGTTACCATGATTTTCAACTTCACTCTAAAATTCTTTGAACTTTTCAAATGTTTTAGACTTATGTTTCATTAAGTAGGTATACCCATATCTTCTTAAATCATCTGTGAAGGTGAGAAAATAACGATACCCGCCGCGAGCCTCAACATTCATTGGACCACATACATCAGTATGTATGATCTCCAACAAATCAGTTGCTCGCTCTATAGTTTCGGAGAGCGGCGTTTTAGTCATCTTGCCCATGAAGCATGGTTCGCAAGAACCAAGTGATTCATAATCAAGTGATTCCAAAAGTCCATCAGTATGGAGTTTCTTCATGCGCTTTACCCCAATATGACCCAAACGGCAGTGCCACAAATAAGTTGCACTATCATTGTCAACTCTGCATCTTTTGGCTTCAACATTATGAATATGTCTATCACTACTATCGAGATTCATCAAAAATAGACCACTCTTCAAGGGTGCATGACCATAAAATATATTACTCATATAAATAGAACAACCATTATTCTCCGATTTAAATGAATAACCGTCTCGCATCAAACAAGATCTAGATATAATGTTCATGCTCAACGCTGGCACCAAATAACAATTATTTAGGTCTAAAACTAATCCCAAAGGTAGATGTAGAGGTAGCGTGCCGACAGCGATCACATCGACTTTGGAGCCATTTCCCACGCGCATCGTCACCTCGTCCTTAGCCAGTGTTTGCTTAATCCATAGTCCCTGTTTTGAGTTGCAAATATTAGCAACAGAACCAGTATCAAATACCCAGGTGCTACTGCGAGCTCTGGTAAGGTACACATTGATAACATGTATATCACATATACCTTTGTTCACCTTGCCATCCTTCTTATCCGCCAAATACTTGGGGCAGTTCCGCTTCCAGTGACCAGTCTGCTTGCAGTAGAAGCACTCAGTCTCAGGCTTAGGTCTAGATTTGGGTTTCTTCTCTTGAGCAGCAACTTGTTTGTTGTTCTTCTTGAAGCTCCCCTTATTCTTCCCTTTATCCTTTTTCTTGAAACTGGTGGTCTTATTGACCATCAACACTTGATGCTCCTTCTTGATTTCTACCTCCGCAACCTTTAGCATTGCGAAGAGCTCGGGAATTGTCTTATCCATCCCTTGCATGTTATAGTTCATCATGGAGCTCTTGTAACTTGGTGGCAGTGATTGAAGAATTCTGTCAATGACGCTATCATCTGGAAGATTAACTCCCAGTTGAATCAAGTGATTGTTATACCCAGACATTCTGAGTATATGCTCACTGACAGAACTATTCTCCTCCATCTTGCAGCTGTAGAACTTATTGGAGACTTCATTTCTCTCAATCCGTGCATTTGCTTGAAATATTAACTTCAACTCCTGGAACATCTCATATGCTCCATGACATTCAAAACATCGTTGAAGTCCCGGTTCTAAGCTGTAAAGCATGGCACACTGAACTATGGAGTAGTCATCAGCTTTGCTCTGCCAGATGTTCATAACTTCTGGTGTTGCTCCTACAGCAGGTTGGGCACCTAGCGGTGCTTCCAGGATGTAATTCTTCTGTGCAGCAATGAGGATAATCCTCAAGTTACGGACCCAGTCCGTGTAATTGCTACCATCAGCTTTCAACTTTGCTTTCTCAAGGAACGCATTAAAATTCAACACAACAACAACACGAGCCATCTATCTACAACAAACATAAACATGCAAAATACTATCAGGTACTAAGTTCATGATAAACTTAAGTTCAATTAATCAAATTACTTAAGAACTCCCACTTAGATAGACATCCCTCTAATCATCTAAGTGATCACGTGAGCCAAATCAACTAAACCATAACCGATCATCATGTGAAATGGAGTAGTT
Organism: Triticum dicoccoides; assembly: GCF_002162155.2. Taxonomy (NCBI): domain Eukaryota; kingdom Viridiplantae; phylum Streptophyta; class Magnoliopsida; order Poales; family Poaceae; genus Triticum; species Triticum dicoccoides. The sequence goes on along the minus strand of NC_041384.1, from coordinate 40,365,274 downwards.
TTCAATGGTGAACATCGCTATGTTGATCATATCTACTATATGATTCACGCTCGACCTTTCGGTCTCAGTGTTCCGAGGCCATATCTACATATGCTAGGCTCGTCAAGTTTAACCTAAGTATTCTACATGTGCAAAACTGGCTTGCACCCGTTGTAGATGGACGTAGAGCTTATCACACCCGATCATCACATGGTGTCTGGGAACGACGAACTTTGGCAACGGTGCATACTGAGGAACACTTTTATCTTGAAATTTAGTGAGAGATCATCTTATAATGCTACCGTCAATCAATGCAAAATAAGATGCATAAAAGATAAACATCACATGCAATCAATATAAGTGATATGATATGCCCATCATCATCTTGTGCATGTGATCTCCATCTCCGAAGCACCGTCATGATCACCATTGTCACCGGCGCGACACCTTGATCCCCATCGTAGCATCGTTGTTGTCTTGCCAACTATTGCTTCTACGACTATCACTACCGCTTAGTGATAAAGTAAGGTAATTACAGGGCGATTGCATTGCATACAATAATAAAGCGACAACCATATGGCTCCTGCCAGTTATAGCATCATGTCTTGACCATATCACATCAAAACATGCCCTGCAAAAACAAGTTAGATGTCCTCTACTTTGTTGTTGCAAGGTTTACGTGGCTGCTACGGGATGAGCAAGAACCGTTCTTACCTACGCATCAAAACCACAATGATAGTTCGTCAAGTTAATGATGTTTTAATCTTCTCAAGGACCGGGCGTAACCACACTCGGTTCAACTAAAGTTGGAGAAACTGACACCCGCCAGCCACCTATGTGCAAAGCACGTCAGTAGAACCAGTCTCGCGTAAGCGTGCGCGTAATGTCGGTCCGGGCCGCTTCATCCAACAATACCGCCGAACCAAAGTATGACATGTTGGTAAGCAGTATGACATGTATTGCCCAAAATTCACTTGTGTTCTACTCGTGCATATAACATCAATGCATAAAACCAGGCTCAGATGCCACTGTTGGGGAACGTAGTAATTTCAAAAAAATTCCTACACACACGCAAGATCATGGTGATGCATAGCAACGAGAGGGGAGAGTGTGTCCACGTACTCTCATAGACCGAAAGCGGAAGCATTAGCACAATTCGGTTGATGTAGTCGTACGTCTTCACGATCCGACCGATCAAGTACCAAACGCACGACACCTCCCAGTTCTGCACATGCTCAACTCGATGACGTCCCTCGAACTCCGATCCAGCCAAGCTTTGAGGGATAGTTCTGTCAGCACGACGGCGTGGTGACGATGTTGATGTTCTACCGTCGCAGGGCTTCGCCTAAGCACCGCTACGATATTATCGAGGTGGACTATGGTGGAGAGGGGCACCGCACACGGCTAAAAGATCCAAGAGATCAATTGTTGTGTCTATGGGGTTTCTAGGGGGGAGGAGAGGGCCGCCCAAGGGCAGGAGGCGCGTCCAAGGGGGTAGTCCTACTCCCACCGGGAGTAGGACTCCTCCTTTTCCTATTTGGAGAGGGAGAGGGAAGGAAGAGGAAGGAGGGAGGAAGGAAAGGGGGGCGGCCCCCCTCCCAATCTGGATTGGGTTGGGGGGGGGCGCCCCTGATACGTCTCCAACGTATCTATAATTTTTGATTGCTCCATGCTATATTATCTACAGTTTTGGACATTATTGGGCTTTATTATCCACTTTTATATTATTTTTGGGAGTAACCTACTAACCGGAGGCCCAGCCCAGAATTGTTGTTTTTTGCCTATTTTAGGGTTTCGAAGAAAAGGAATATCAAACGGAGTCCAAACGGAATGAAACCTTCGGGAACATGATTTTCTCACCGAACATGATCCAGAGGACTTGGACTCTATGTCAAGAAACAAAAGAGGAGGCCATGAGGTAGGGGGGCGCGCCTACCCACCCCCCAGGCGTGCCCTCCACCCTCGTGGGCCCCCTGTTGCTCCACCGACGTACTCCTTCCTCCTATATATACCTACGTACCCCCAAACGATCAGATACGGAGCCAAAACCCTAATTCCACCACCGCAACTTTCCGTATCCACGAGATCCCATCTTGGGGCCTGTTTCGGAGCTCCGCCGGAGGGGGCATCGATCACGGAGGGCTTCTACATCATCACCATAGCCCCTCCGATGAAGTGTGAGTAGTTCACCTCAGACCTACAGGTCAATAGTTATTAGCTAGATGGCTTCTTCTCTCTTTTTGGCTCTCAATACAATGTTTGTTGGGGAATGTAGTTATTTCAAAAAAATTCCTACGCACACGCAAGATCATGGTGATGCATAGCAGCGAGAGGGGAGAGTGTTGTCCACGTACCCTCGTAGACCGAAAGAGGAAGCATTATAACAACGCGGTTGATGTAGTCGTACGTCTTCACGGCCCGACCGATCAAGCACCAAAATTACGGCACCTCCGAGTTCTAGCACACGTTCAGCTCAATGACGATCCCCGGACTCCGATCCAGCAAAGTGTCGGGGAAGAGTCCCGTCAGCACGACGGCGTGGTGACGATCTTGAGGTTCTACCGTCGCAGGGCTTCGCCTAAGCACTGCTATAATATTATCGAGGATTATGGTGGAGGGGGGCACCGCACACGGCTAAGAGATCTCAAGGATCAATTGTTGTGTCTAGAGGTGCCCCCTGCCCCCGTATATAAAGGAGCAAGGGGGAGGGGCGGCCGGCCATGATGAGGCGCGCCAGGGAGGAGTCCTACTCCTACTGGGAGTAGGACTCCCTCCTTTTCCTTGTCCAAGTAGGAGAGGGGGAAGGAAGGCAGAGAGGAGAGGAAGGAAAGGGGGGGCGCCGCCCCTCCCTCCTTGTCCAATTCGTACTAGAGAGGGAGGGGGCACGCGGCCTGCCCTAGCTGCCCCTCCTCTTCTCCACATTAGGCCCATGAGGCCCATTAACCCCCCGGGGGGTTCCGGTAACCCCCAGGTACTCCGATTTTATCCGAAACTTCCCCGAAACACTTCCGGTGTCCGAATATAGTCGTCCAATATATCAATCTTTATGTCTCGACCATTTCGAGACTCCTCGTTATGTCCGTGATCATAACCGGGACTCCGAACTAATTTCGGTACATCAAAACTAATAAACTCATAATATAACTGTCATCGAAACCTTAAGCGTGCGGACCCTACGGGTTCAAGAACAATGTAGACATGACCGAGACACGTCTCCGGTCAATAACCATTAGCAGAACCTGGATGCTCATATTGGCTCCCACATATTCTACGAAGATCTTTTATCGGTCAGACCGCATAACAACATACGTTGTTCCCTTTGTCATCGGTATGTTACTTGCCCAAGATTCGATCGTCGGTATCTCAATACCTAGTTCAATCCCGTTGCCGGCAAGTCTCTTTACTCATTCCGTAATACATCATCTCGCAACTAACTCATTAGTTGCATTGCTCGCAAGGCTTAGGTGATGTGCATTACCGAGAGGGCCCAGAGATACCTCCCCGACAATCAGAGTGACAAATCCTAATCTCGAAATACGCCAACCCAACATGTACCTTTGGAGACACCTGTAGAGCACCTTTATAATCACCCAGTTACGTTGTGACGTTTGGTAGCACACAAAGTGTTCCTCTGGCAAACGGGAGTTGCATAATCTCATAGTCATAGGAACATGTATAAGTTATGAAGAAAGCAATAGCAACATACTAAATGATCGGGTGCTAAGCTAATGGAATGGGTCATGTCAATCACATCATTCTCCTAATAATGTGATCCCATTTATCAAATGACAACACATGTCTATGGTTAGGAAACATAACCATCTTTGATTAATGAGCTAGTCAAGTAGAGGCATACTAGTGACGTTTAGTTTGTCTATGTATTCACACAAGTATTATGTTTCCGGATAATACAATTCTAGCATGAATAATAAACATTTATCATGATATAAGGAAATAAAATAATAACATTATTATTGCCTCTAGGGCATATTTCCTTCAATGTTCTCCCCCTCTCTTGTGGAGAACTATTCGATGTAATCTTCTTTTTGCGGTGTGTTTGTTGAGACCGATGAATTGTGGGTTTATGATCAAGTCTATCTATGAACAATATTTGAATCTTCTCTGAATTATTTTATGTATGATTGGTTATCTTTGCAAGTCTCTTCAAATTATCACTCTGGTTTGGCCTACTAGATTGATATTTCTTGCAAATGGAGAAGTGTTGAGCTTTGGGTTCAATCTTGGGGTGTCCTTTCCCAGTGACAATAGGGGCAGCAAGGCACGTATTGTATCGTTGCCATCGAGGATAACAAGATGGGGTTTTCTTCATATTGCATGAGTTTATCCCTCTACATCATGTCATCTTGCTTAAGGAGTTACTCTGTTTTTATTAACTTAATACTCTAGATGCATGCTGGATAGCGACTGATGTGTGAAGTAATAGTAGTAGAGGTAGGCAGGAGTCGGTCTACTTGTCTTAGACGTGATGCCTATATACATGATCATACCTAGATATTCTCATAACTATGCTCAATTTTGTCAATTGCTCAACAGTAATTAGTTCACCCACCGTAGAATACTTAAGCTCTTGAGATAAGCCACTAGTGAAACCTATGGCCCCTGGGTCTATCTTCATCATATTAATCTTCCAGTACTTAGTTATTTCCATTGCTTTTTACTTTGATTTTATTTTACTTTGCATATTTATCATAAAAATACCAAAAATATTATCTTATCATATCTATCAGATCTCACTCTCGTAAGTGGCCGTGTAGGGATTGAGAACCCCTAATCGTGTTGGTTGCGAGGATTTATTTGTTTTGTGCAGGTACGAGGGACTCGCGCGTAGCCTGCTACTGGATTGATACCTTGATTCTCAAAAACTGAGGGAAATACTTACGCTACTCTGCTGCATCATCCCTTCCTCTTCGGGGAAAAACCAACACAGTGCTCAAGAGGTACAAGAAGGATTTCTGGCACCGTTGCCGAGGAGTCTACTCAAAAGTCAATATACCAAGTACCTATCACAATCCCTATCTCTCGCATTACATTATTTGCCATTTGCCTCTTGTTTTCCTCTCCCCCACTTCACCCTTGCCATTTTATTCGCCCTCTCTCTATCCTCCCTCTCTTTCCCATTTGCCTCTTTTTCCCCTTTGCACTTCCTACCGTTATGTCTGAAATAGGGGAAATTATTGTCGATATGGAAAATAATAATGTCATGAAAAATTCTGATGCTCCTGCTAAAGAACCCCCCATCTTACATACAAAAAAATTCCATGTTGGTAGTGGCAATATTATTGGAAAAGGAGTTATCCAAGATTTCTTTACTTGTGCCGGTGCTTTACCTTCTATGGGTAGTTCTATCCTTCATAGAACTAGTAGTCTTGTGGACGCTATTGCCATGGTTGTAGTTGAACTTGAAAGACAATTCATGCACTTGCATCCTTGCATACAAAGGATTTTCCTAGAATTTTGTAATATTGACATTCTTCTGTTAAGCGTGCCGCTATTATCTTTTTGGATCATGAGTTTAGATTCATAATAAGAGAAGCCAAATAAATCTTTGCGCATTATAGGGTAGACGCTTGCCGTCCTCCCATAGAGGCTATCCTTTTTGATCAAGAAGATATAATGCGTTTTCAATCTCTAGACTATGTTGCTTTCAATGAAAATCTTAGAAAAAGGGTTCCTACCAATGTTTTAGTTGATAGAATTTCTGAGCTTAATGATGATTTGGCCATTCGAAATAATGAGCTAGGATATTCTCTTGTATATAGGCTCACAAAGTTGGGCCAAAAGAATGCTTATAATGATGAATTGGTTGTGCAATACGAAGGACCAAAGGAGGAACCTATACCTCCCAAGGTTGATCTTGGGGGCTTTTGCCCCATTAAATTTAGCCCTTTTGTTTACTTTTGCTTGCCTCAAAGAAAACTTTCTGCCGAACGTAGAGAATATGAAATGAGTTTTAATGATCTATCTTACTATTATGGCAATACCTAGATCTATCCTTGCTTTTTATGCCTAGCTAGGGGCGTTAAACGATAGCGCTTGTTGGGAGGCAACCCAATTTTATTTTTATTCCTTGATTTTTGCTCCTGTTTAGTAATAAATAATTTATGTAGCCTACGTTTAGGTTGTGTTTTTTGTGTTTAATTAGTGTTTTTGCCAAGTAGAACTGTTGGGAAGACTTGGGGAATGTCTTGATATCTTGCTGTAAAAAAAACGAAACTTTAGCGCTCACGAGAACTGCTGCCATTTTTATTTGGAAGGTGTGATTTAGTTAATTCTTTTTGCAGATGATTAATAGATAAATTCCTCACGTCCAGAAATTTATTTTAGAAGTTTTGGGGTTCCATTTCTTGCCCTAGCTACAGATTACTAAAGACTGTTCTGTTTTTGACAGATTCTGTTTTTCGTGTGTTGTTTGCTTATTTTGATGAATCTATGGCTAGTAAAATAGTTTATAAACCATAGAGAAGTTGGAATTCAGTAGGTTTAACACCAATATAAATAACGAATGGGTTCATTACAGTGACTTGAAGTGGTCTTTTGTTTTATTTCGCTAACGGAGCTCACGAGATTTTCTACTTTGAGTTTTGTGTTGTAAAGTTTTCAAGTTTTGGGTAAAGATTTGATGGATTATGGAATAAGGAGTGGCAAGAGCCTAAGCTTAGGGATGCCCATAGCACCCCCAAGATAATCTAAGGACACCTAAAAGGGGCATCCCCTCTTTTCGTCTACTTCTATCGGTAACTTTACTTGGAGCTATAATTTTATTCACCACATGATATGTGTTTTGCTTGGAGCATCTTGTATTATTTGAGTCTTTATTTGTTAGTTTACCACAATCATCCTTGATGTACACACCTTTTGAGAGAGCCATACATGATTTGTAATTTGTTAGAATACTCTATGTGCTTCGCTTATATCATATGAGTTATATAGTTTTGCTCTAGTACTTCACTTATATATTTTAGGGCACGGTGGTGGATTTGTTTTATAGAAAATATTGATCTCTCATGCTTCACTTAGATTATTTTTAGAGTCTTAAATAGCATGGTAATTTTCTTAAACAATCCTAATATGCTAGGTATTCAAGAATAGTAAAAACTTTCTTATGAGTGTGTTGAATACTGTGAGAAGTTTGATGCTTGATAATTGTTTTGAGATATGAAGATGGTGATATTAAAGTTGTGCTAGTTGAGTAGTTGTGAATTTGAGAAATACTTGTGTTAAAGTTTGTGATTCCCGTAGCATGCACGTATGTTGAACCGTTATGTGATGAAGTCGGAGCATGATTTATTTTTGATTGTCTTCCTTATGAGTGGCGGTCGGGGACGAGCGATGGTCTTTTCCTACCAATCTATCCCCCTAGGAGCATGCGCATAATACTTTGCTTTGATAACTTGTAGGTTTTTGCAATAAGTATATGAGTTCTTTATGACTAATGTTGAGTCCATGGATCATACGAACTCTCACCCTTCCCCCATTGCTAGCCTCTCTAATATCGCGCACCTTTCGCCGGTATCATACACCCACCATATACCTTCCTCAAAACAGCCACCATACCTACCTATTATGACATTTCCATAGACATTCCGAGATATATTGCCATGCAACTATCAACCGTTCCATTTATTATGGCACACTCCATCATTGTCATATTTCTTAGCATGATCATGTAGTTGACATCATATTCGTGGCAAAGCCACCGTTCATAATTCTTTCATACATGTCACTCATGAGTCATTGCATATCCCGGTACACCTCCGGAGGCATTCATATAGAGTTATATTTTGTTCTAAGTATCGAGTTGTAATTGTTAAGTTGTAAGAAAATAAAAGTGTGATGATCATCATTATTAGAGCATTATCCCAGTGAGGAAAGTATGATGGAGACTATGATTCCCCCACAAGTCGGGATGAGACTCCGGACAAAAAAAAGAGGCCATCAAAAAGGGAGAAAATGCCCAAATAAAAAAATGATGAGAGAAAAAGAGAGAAGGGACAATGTTACTATCCTTTTACCACACTTGTGCTTCAAAGTAGCACCATGATATTCATGATAGAGAGTCTCCTATGTTATCACTTTCATATACTAGTGGGAAATTTTCATTATAGAACTTGGCTTGTATATTCCAATGACGGGCTTCCTCAAAATGCCCTAGGTCTTCATGAGCAAGGAAGTTGGATGCACACCCACTTAGTTTCTTTTGTTGAGCTTTCATATACTTATACCTCTAGTGCATCCGTTGCATGGCAGTCCCTACTCACTCACATTGATATTTATTGATGGGCATCTCCATAGCCCGTTGATATGCCTAGTTGATGTGAGACTATCTTCTCCTTTTTATCTTCTCCACAACCACCACTCTATTCCACATATAATGCTATATCCATGGCTCATGCTCATGTATTGCGTGAAGATTGAAAAAGTTTGAGAATGTCAAAAGTATGAAACAATTGATTGGCTTGTCATCGGGGTTGTGCATGATTTAAATATTTTGTGTGGTGAAGATAGAGCATAGCCAGACTATATGATTTTGTAGGGATAACTTTCTTTGGCCATGTTATTTTGAGAAGACATGATTGCTTAGTTAGTATGCTTGAAGTATTATTATTTTTATGTCAATATTAAACTTTTATCTTGAATCTTTCGGATCCGAATATTCATACCACAATTAAGAATAATTACATTAATATTATGCAAAGTAGCACTCCGCATCAAAAATTCTATTTTTATCATTTACCTACTCGAGGACGAGCAGGAATTAAGCTTGGGGATGCTTGATACGTCTCCAACGTATCTATAATTTTTTATTTCTCCATGCTATATTATCTACTGTTTTGGACATTATTGTGCTTTATTATCCACTTCTATATTATTTTTGGGACTAACCTACTAACCAGAGGCCCAACCCAAAATTGCTGTTTTTGCCTATTTTAGGGTTTCGAAGAAAAGGAATGTCAAACGGAGTCCAAATGGAATGAAACCTTCGGGAACGTGATTTTCTCACCGAACATGATCCAGAGGACTTTGACCCTACGTCAAGAAACAAAAGAGGAGGCCACGAGGTAGGGGCGCACCTACCCCACTCCCCCCCAGGCGGGCCCTCCACCCTCTCGGGCCCCCTGTTGCTCCACCGACGTACTCCTTCCCTCCTATATATACCTACGTACCCCCAAACGATCATATATGGAGCCAAAACCCTAATTCCACCACCGCAACTTTCTGTATCCACGAGATCCCATCTTGGGGCCTGTTCCGGAGCTCCACCGGAGGGAGCATCGATCATGGAGGGCTTCTACATCATCACCATAGCCCCTCCGATGAAGTGTTAGTAGTTCACCTTAGACCTATGGGTCCATAGTTATTAGCTAGATGGCTTCTTGTCTCTTTTCGGATCTCAATACAATGTTCTACCCCTCTCTTGTGGAGAACTATTCGATGTAATCTTCTATTTGCGGTGTGTTTGTTGAGACTGATGAATTGTGGGTTTATGATCAAGTCTATCTATGAACTATATCTGAATCTTCTCTGAATTCTTTTATGTATGATTGGTTATCTTTGCAAGTCTCTTCTAATTATCAGGTTGGTTTGGCCTACTAGATTGATCTTTCTTGCAATGGGAGAAGTGCTTAGCTTTGGGTTCAATCTTGCGGTGTCCTTTCCTAGCGACAGTAGGGGTAGCAAGGCACGTATTGTATTGTTGCCATCGAGGATAACAAGATGGGGTTTTCTTCACATTGCATGAGTTTATCCCTCTACATCATGTCATCTTGCTTAAGGTGTTACTCTGTTTTTATTAACTTAATACTCTAGATGCATGCTGGATAGCAGTCGATGAGTGGAGTAATAGTAGTAGATGCAGGCAGGAGTCGGTCTACTTGTCTCGGACGTGATGCCTATATACACAATCATGCCTAGATATTCTCATAACTATGCTCAATTCTGTCTATTGCTCAACAGTAATTCGTTCACCCACCGTAGAATACTTCAGCTCTTTAGAGAAGCCACTAGTGAAACCTATGGCCCCCGGGTATATCTTCATCATATTAATCTTCCAATACTTAGTTATTTCCTTTGCTTTTTACTTCGCTTTTATTTTACTTTGCATCTTTATCATAAAAATACCAAAAATATTATCTTATCATATCTATCAGATCTCACTCTCATAAGTGGCCGTGTAGGGATTGACAACCCCTTATCACGTTGGTTGCAAGGATTTATTTGTTTTGTGGAGGTACGAGGGACTCGTGTGTAGCCTCCTAGTGGATTGATACCTTGGTTCTCAAAAACTGAGGGAAATACTTACGCTACTCTGCTGCATCATCCCTTCCTCTTCGGGGAAAAACCAACGAGTTCTCAAGAGGTAGGAGCCCCCTCCCTTGCTCCTTTCCCCTCCTTTCCACTAAAGCCCATTAAGGCCCAGATACCACCCGGGGGGGTCAGATAACCTCCCGATGCTCCGGAATTATTCCGATCTCACCCGGAACCATTCCGGTATCCAAATATAGTCGTCCAATATATCGATCTTTACGTCTCGACCATTTCGAGACTCCTCGTGTCATGTCCGTGATCACATCCGGGACTCCGAACTACCTTCGGTACATCAAAACACATAAACTTGTAATATAACCATCATCGAACTTTAAGCGTGCGGACCCTACGGGTTCGAGCACTATGTAGACTTGACCGAGACATGTCTTCGGTCAATAACCAATAGCGGAACCTGGATGCTAATATTGGCTCCTACATATTCTACGAAGATCTTTATCAGTCAAACCTCATAACAACATACGTTGTTCCCTTTGTCATCAGTATGTTACTTGCCCGAGATTCGATCGTCGGTATCTCGATACCTAGTTCAATCTTGTCACTGGCAAGCCTCTTTACTCGTTTCGTAATACATCATCCCGCAACTAACAAGTACCGAGTAGGCCCAGAGATACCTCTCCGACAATCGGAGTGACAAATCCTAATCTCGAAATACCCCAACCCAACAAGTACCTTCGGAGACACCTGTAGAGCACCTTTATAATCACACGGTTACGTTGTGACGTTTGGTAGCACGCAAAGTGTTCCTTCGGTAAATGGGAGTTGCATAATCTCATAGTCATAGGGACATGTATAAGTAATGAAGAAAGCAATAGCAACATACTAAATGATCAAGTGCTAATCTAACAGAATGTGTTGGGGATATTACTACTGGACGTAAACCGGCCAGGAGTAGCCAGGTTAGCTTTACGAAGATTAGAAGCCCATGGAGATATAAGAACGATGGCGCTTTATGAAGGCCCAAGGCCCAGAGGCGAGTTAAGGCCTGTAGATGTAAACCGACCTAATTATGTAACTTGCGTTGTAAGATAGGAAGTGTAGAGACCGAACCGGACATGTTTATGATCCGGTTTCAGGACTCTGTAAACCGACGAGCGTCAACCTATATGTATATAAAGGGACGACCCAACAGCGGTTTAGGGGGGACATACAACAACTCAAGAGCCAGACAAAGCGGATTCGCTCCCTGGCCTTCGAAACCCTAGCAATACCAATCACAACTAGACGTAGGTTTTTACCTTCATCAAAGGGGCCGAACTAGTATAAACTCCCAGTGTCCCCTTGTCTAGTTTAACCCCTTTAAGCTAACCCGTTGCGATGGCTCCACGACTAAGTCCTTCCACAAGGACATCTGTCGTGACAAACCCACGACAGTTGGCGCCCATCGTGGGGCTATCGCATAATGGTTTTGAGTTCTTGAAGGGCAGCTTTGATGGACTCAAGGGATACGCTGTGGGCTGGATGATGAAGAGTCGTCACGGCAAGCTCTACATCGACAACGCAGGATGGGGTCCCGAGGCCGATTCAATCGAATACGGGTACTGGGTCCCCTTTTGCGGGATTCACGTCTTCATCGGCAAGATTGGCGAACCGGCCCCTGAGCTGGACATCTGCACCAGCATCATTGAGACGGCTCAACGTGCAAACCCTTTGCCGGTTCAGCCCGTGGTGAAGCTTGTTTTCGTAGGCGTCATCCATGGAGCAGAATACGAGGATGGACCGGCATCCGATGGAGAAACCGTTGTCTGTTCCGACGACGAGTCTTCTGGAGAGACAGAGTTGCTCTATCAGTTGCAGGATGGCCGGATTGGTGGAGGATCCGAGGGCAACAGTATTCCGGACTCCCCTGATCTGCCAAACCTGGCCGCTATCTTCATGGCCGGTACACAGTCGGCGCCTCATTCGTCAGCTGCTGCAGCAATACTCTCTGGTTTAACAACAGCCACGCCGGCAGGGGCAGGAAGCTCTGTGCCGCCTTTGGCTCAAGTCCTGTCTGACTTGTTCGACGCTTTGTCAACATTGATGGCCGCAGAGCTGGATGTAGCAGCCCAGGATCAGCAGAACGCTGAGATTGCAAAGGTGAAGGATCAGATAGATCAGGCTAAAGTGGACCTAGCGGCAGAGAACGCTAGGATGGCTACAGAACGGGCCGAGTTGGAAGCTCAGGCCGACCGGATTAGGCTGGATCAGAACGCTTCCGAAGAAGTCATGAGAAGAAGGTACCGATCGCATCTCCCGTGGGATTATGAGCCACGAAATCTCTTCAATACACCAGGAGCAGGAAATAGTAACCAGCCAATATTAAACCGGACGGAGGCGCCGGAACAGGAGTGTCGGTTCAGCCGCGCACGATGGACCCGCCTCGTCAGAACAACATTGTGCCACAGTACGTTCCAACACCTCCCGGGCATTACTCCAACCTGTTGGACAACATTGTGGCCGCCGCTTCACGATTGGCAGCCCTCCCGACCGACAGCGAATCACTAATTGCAATTGAGGCACGACGAGCTAGAGATCTCCTTCAAACAGCTCTAAACCAGCAGCAGGCATATTCACACATTCGCGAGAGGATTCATTCCACCCCCCATCCAAGAAGGAGCTACAGCAGGAACGTTGAGGATGAACCGGCCGTATCCGCCGCTGGGGCACGTCACCATAATCCGCCGCTGGGGCACAACCCGGCAGGGGGAGCTGCTAATGCGCAAGATGTGGTAGACTATGGTCACGCAAGTCGAGAGGCCGAGTTAGCAGCTCTGCATGGAGCCCGTCAACCTACTCCGGTTCACCCTACCACTTCAGTGGAGCCAGGTGTGGTGTTCAGTTCCTTAGGGGTGCCGTGTCTTACCCCCGCTTTGCGTAATGTGAGACTGCCCAAGGATTTCAAAGGACCTAGTAAGGTACCAATTATACCGCCGATCTGCAACCAGAGGCATGGGTTGAAAGCTATGAGATGGCAATGGAGATGCTAGATGTGGATGAAGCGGTATGTGCTAAATATGTCACTATGATGTTGGAAGGAACAACTCGTACTTGGTTAAAGAGCTTACCAACTAACTCTGTTGGATCATGGGCCGAATTGAAGCACCGGTTTATCTAGAACTTTAAAGATACTTGTAAGCAGCCCATGTCAATTATGGATCTGGCCGCTTGTGTCCAAGAGGAGGGGGAGTCCACGGCCCATTGGGTCAAGCAGGTCTCAGCTATTTTGCATTCATCGGATCGTATCAATGCAGATACCGCAGTGCTAACATTGGAGGGCAATTTCCGTTTTCTGCCGCTCAAACAGAAGTTAGGAAGGCTCAAATGTCACTGCAATGATATGTCAACTGAGGGAGTCCTGGATTAGGGGGTGTTCGGATAGCCGAACTATACCTTCAAGCCGGACTCCTGGACTATGGAGATACAAGATTGAAGACTCCTTCCCGTGTCCGGAAGGGACTTTCCTTAGCGTGGAAGGCAAGCTTGGCGATACGGATGTTCAGATCTCCTACCATTGTAACGAACTCTATGTAACCCTAACCCTATCCCGTGTCTATATAAACCGGAGGGTTTTAGTTTGTAGGACAACATACACATCAACAATCATACCATAGGGTAGCTTCTAGGGTTTTAGCCTCTCTGATCTCATGGTAGATCAACTCTTGTATACCCATACCATCAATATTAATCAAGCAGGACGTAGGGTTTTACCTCCATCGAGAGGGCCCGAACCTAGGGAAAACTTCGTGTCCCCTGCCTCCTGTTACCATCCGGCCTAGACGCATAGTTCGGGACCCCCTACCCGAGATCCGCCGGTTTTGACACCGACATTGGTGCTTTCATTGAGAGTTCCTCTATGCCGTCGCCGTCAGGCCCGATGGCTCCTATGATCATGAATGGTGATGCAGTCCAGGGTGAGACCTTCCTCCCCGGATAGATCTTCATCTTTGGCGGCTTTGCACTGCGGGCCGATTAACTTGTCCATCTAGAGCAGATCGAAAGCTACGCCCCTGGCCGTCAGGTCAGATTCGGAAGTTTAAACTACACGGCCGACATCCGCGGGGACTTGATCTTCGACGGATTTGAACCACTGCCGAGCGCGCCGCACTGTCACGATGAGCATGATCTAGCTCTGTCATCGAACAGTGCCCTGGAGGCCTCACCTGCATCGGCTCCGGCCCCTGGTTCGGAGCCGACCATGCCGATCGAGGATGGGCGGTTGGACACCGCCTCGGGGGCTGCGATCCCAACGGCGGTTGAGCCGAACACCATCCCCGTACTCTGCAAGACTCATGACTCCATGGAGCCAAATTATTCTCCGGACTCCGAACCCTCCACGCCCCTGCCGAGAGAATCCGATTGGGCTCCGATCATGGAGTTCACGGCCGCGGACGTCTTTCAGCACTCGCCTTTCGGCGATATCCTGAAATCACTGAAGTCTCTCTCTTTGTCGGGAGAGCCCTGGCCGGACTACGGTCAGCGAGGTTGGGGCACGGACGATGAAGAAATTCAAAACCCACCCACCACCCACTTTGTAGCCACTGTCGACAACTTAACCGACATGCTCGACTTCGACTCCGAAGACATCGACGGTATGGACGCAGATGAAGGAGATGATGAAGAACCAGTGCCTACTAGGCCCTGGAAAGCCACCTCGTCATATGACATATACATGGTGGACACCCCGAAAGAGGGAGAGGGCGATGAAATCAGCGGCGCTGCTCAAAATCCCGCCCACACAAAAACGGCGATTCCAGCACGGGAGATAATAATACCCCGGAAAGCACCGAAGAACATCCCCCCGAGCAAGATTTAGCACAGGAGGATGGAGAAACCAGCCCTCATGAGAGAACGACCGACAGGGAGGTCGAGGACGATAATTTTATGCCTCCCTCCGAAGATGAGGCAAGCCTCGACGACGATGAATTCGCCGTGCCGGAGGATCCCGTCAAACAAGAGCGTTTTCAACGCAGGCTTATGGCCACGGCAAGAAGCCTCAAGAAAAAACAGCAGCGGCTTAAAGCTGATCAAGATCGGCTAGTCGATAGATGGACTGAAGTCCTCGCGGCCGAAGAGCATAAACCCGAACGCCCCTCCAAGTGCTACCCGAAGCGCAGATTGCTACCCCGATTAGAGGAGGAAGCACTCAACGCGGCCGACAGGCCACCTCGTGGCCGCGACAGAGAGGCCTCATGGCCCTCCACCCAAGCTGCACCCCGTACCAAGGCACGGGAATATGCGCGGGACTTACGAGACATGTTGGAGGACAAGGCAAGGCAAACAAGATCGATCTACGGATCACGTAGGCACCCCATGGCTCGAGACGTTAATCGTCAAGCTGGCCACAAATTCGGCAGGGCCGAACATAGTAGACAAAGCTCATTGGAGCTACGTCATGATATCGCCCAGTACAGAGGCGCCGCACACCCATTGTGCTTCACAGACGAAATAATGGATCATCAAATCCCCGAGGGTTTCAAACCCGTAAACATCAAATCATATGACGGCTCAACAGATCCCGCGGTATGGATCGAGGATTATCTCATTCATATCCACATGGCCCGCGGCGATGATTTCCACGCCATCAAATACCTCCCACTCAAGCTTAAAGGACCAGCCCGGCAGTGGCTTAACAGCCTGCCAACAGGGTCAATCAGCTGTTGGGAGGACCTGGAAGCCGCATTCCTCGACAATTTCCAGGGCACCTATGTGCGACCCCCAGACGCTGACGACCTAAGCCACATAATTGAGCAGCCAGACGAATCGGCCAGGCAATTCTGGACACGGTTCCTAACAAAGAAAAATCAAATACTCGACTGTCCGGACACAGAGGCCTTAGCAGCCTTCAAGCATAATATCCGTGACGAGTGGCTTGTGTTAGAAATATGCCCTAGAGGCAATAATAAAAGTATTATTATTATATTTCCTTGTTCATGATAATTGTCTTTTATTCATTCTGTAACTGTATTATCCGGAAATCGTAATACACGTGTGAATACATAGACCACAATATGTCCCTAGTGAGCCTCTAGTTGACTAGCTCGTTGTGATGAACAGATAGTCATGGTTTCCTGGCTATGGACATTGGATGTCATTGATAACGGGATCACATCATTAGGAGAATGATGTGATGGACAAGACCCAATCCTAAGACTAGCACAAAAGATCGTGTAGTTCATTTGCTAGAGCTTTGCCAATGTCAAGTATCTCTTCCTTCGACCATGAGAGCGTGTAACTCCTGGACACAGTAGGAGTGCTTTGGGTGTATCAAACGTCACAACGTAACTGGGTGACTATAAAGGTGCACTACAGGTATCTCCGAAAGTATCTATTGTTTTATGCGGATCGAGACTGGGATTTGTCACTCCGTGTAAACGGAGAGGTATCTCTGGGCCCAGTCGGTAGGACATCATCATATGCGCAATGTGACCAAGGA
Organism: Triticum dicoccoides; assembly: GCF_002162155.2. Classification (NCBI taxonomy): domain Eukaryota; kingdom Viridiplantae; phylum Streptophyta; class Magnoliopsida; order Poales; family Poaceae; genus Triticum; species Triticum dicoccoides. The sequence continues at coordinate 40,348,536 of NC_041384.1, read as the reverse complement.
GTTGATCACGGGATGATGTGTTACGGAACGAGTAAAGTGACTTGCCGGTAACGAGATTGAACAAGGTATTGGATACCGACGATCGAATCTCGGGCAAGTAACATACCGATAGACAAAGGGAATTGAATACGGGATTGATTAAGTCCTTGACATCGTGGTTCATCCGATGAGATTATCGTGGAACATGTGGGAGCCATCATGGGTATCCAGATCCTGCTGTTGGTTATTGACCGGAGAACGTCTCGGTCATGTCTACATGTCTCCCGAACCCATAGGGTCTACACACTTAAGGTTCGATGACGCTAGGGTTATAAAGGAAGTTTGTATGTGGTTACCGAATGTTGTTCGGAGTCCCGGATGAGATCCCGGACGTCACGAGGAGTTCCGGAATGGTCCGGAGGTAAAGATTTATATATGGGAAGTCCTATTTTGGCCACCGGAAAATGTTCGGGATTTTTCGGTATTGTACCGGGAAGGTTCTAGAAGGTTCCGGAGTGGGGCCCACCTGCATGGGGGGACCCACATGGACATGGGTAGTGGGGGCAAGGCCCCACACCCCTGGTCAAGGCGCACCAAGATCCCCCCTTAGAAGGAATAAGATCATATCCCGAAGGGATAAGATCAAGATCCCTAAAAAGGGGGGATAACAATCGGTGGGGAAGGAAATAATGAGATTTCTTTCCTCCCACCTTGGCCAACGCCCCAATGGACTTGGAGGGCAAGAAACCAGCCCCTCCACCCCTATATATAGTGGGGAGGCGCATGGGAGCTATAGACGAAGTTCTGGCGCAGCCCTCCCCCTCTCACAAGTACTCCTCCTCTCCCGCGGTGCTTGGCGAAGCCCTGCAGGATTGCCACGCTCCTCCACCACCACCACGCCGTTTGTGCTGCTGCTGGATGGAGTCTTCCTCAACCTCTCCCTCTCTCCTTGCTGGATCAAGGCTTGGGAGACATCACCGGGCTGTATGTGTGTTGAACGCGGAGGTGCCGTGCGTTCGGCAGTTGATCATCGGTGATTTGAATCACGACGAGTACGACTCCATCAACCCCGTTCACTTGAACGCTTCCGCTTAGCGATCTACAAGGGTATGTAGATGCACTCTCTTTCTACTCGTTGCTGGTCTCTCCATAGATAGATCTTGGTGACACGTAGGAAAATTTTGAATTTCTGCTACGTTCCCCAACACCTTGCCCGGCACCTAGGACAGGAGAAGCCGAAATCTATGGCAGCACTCACGGCACTTATGACCCGCTTTTGCGCGGGAGAGGATAGCTGGCTTGCTCGTAGCAACAATATGACCAAGAACCCTGGTAGTTCAGACATCAGGGACGTTAGTGGCAGGTCGCGTCGCAACCAACAGAAGCGCCGCATCAAGGGCGACAATGCTAAGGATACGACAGTTAATGCCAGATTCAGAGGCTCTAAATCCGGTCAGCAGAAAAAATCATTCAAAAGGAATCCTAGGGGCCCGTCCAGCTTGGACCGAATACTCGACCGCTTGTGCCAAATACACGGCACCCCCGAAAAGCCAGCCAATCACACCAACAGGGATTGCTGGGTGTTCAAGCAGGCAGGCAGATTAAGCACTGACAATGAAGACAAGGGGTTGCATAGCGATGACGACAAGGAGCCCCGGCCGCCGAACAACGATGGACAGAAGGGTTTTCCCCCACAAGTGCGTACGGTGAACATGATATACGCCACCCACATCCCCAAAAGGGAGCGGAAGCACGTGTTAAGGGACGTATATGCGGTAGAGCCAGTCGCCCCAAAGTTCAACCCATGGTCCTCCTGCCCGATCACCTTTGATCGAAGAGACCATCCCACTAGCATCCGTCATGGCGGATTCGCCGCATTGGTTCTCGACCCAATTATTGATGGATTTCATCTCACTAGAGTCCTTATGGACGGCGGCAGTAGCCTGAACCTGCTTTACTAGGATACAGTGCGGAAAATGGGCATAGATCCCTCGAGGATTAAGCCCACCAAAACGACCTTTAAAGGCGTAATACCAGGTGTAGAGGCCAGCTGCACTGGCTCAGTCACACTTGAAGTGGTCTTCGGATATCCGGATAATTTCCGAAGTGAGGAGTTAATCTTCGACATAGTCCCGTTCCGTAGTGGCTACCATGCACTGCTCGGGCGAACCACATTTGCCAAGTTCAATGCGGTCTCGCACTATGCATACCTTAAGCTCAAGATGCCAGGGCCTCGAGGAGTAATTACAGTCAATGGAAACACCGTACGCTCCCTCCGAATGGAGGAGCACACGGCGGCCCTTGCAGCGGAAGCACAAAGCAGCCTCTCCAGGAAGTTCTCCAGTCCGGCCATTAAACGCTCGGACACAGTCAAGCGCACCCGGAGTAACCTACAACAAGACCGCCTGGCACGTTCCGAGCAGGCGTAGCAATGCGGCCCCAACCCCAATCCCCGCAAAAAGACGATGCCAGTACTTCGCGTACATAACTACGCCCTAGAAATACCATGGGCATAGGGGGAGGGGCACTATCACGGCACGCCCAAAACACGGCTTAAACCGCACCAGGGGTTGCTGACCTTTTTTATACTTTTCTCTTACTTCCAGGGCTCTACTCTTCGGAAGGCTTGTTCGGCAGTTCAATTGCCACACAAACGATGCAAGGACCAAGGAAGCAGACAAGCCATGCCGCATTACGGAAATCCCAGGTGGTCTCTATCACGAGTAGTATACCTGTTTCGCATACTATCCCACAGCTTGCCCCTGAAGCAAACATGTAAATAGTCCAACTTTTCGTTTATCGCATCACTTGTATCGTTCTGCTTTGATCGCAGCTATTTCAGTGAACAATGCATAGCTTTTGTCCATTTTTTGCATTACCCTTTTTTTAATATAAATATATGTTCCTTAAATGACATGTTGCACCCGTACACTTTGGTACGGCCAAAATACGCCAGGGGCTTCAGTACCCCTCAACATGGTGTGAGAAGTCTGAACACTTTAACAAGTGCGGCACCCCGAACTTATAGCATTATATGCATCGTCTTCGAATCATGTCTTGGGTCAATAGTTGGGTTTGCCCGGCTCCTATGTTTTGGTGCCATACGTTCCGCTATATCGGCTAAGGTAGCACTAGGAGAACCACTGCGATTGTGCCCCAGTTGAGCTGGGCCGAGCACCTCAGTGGAGAAAGCTAAAACTGACTGTCATGATGAAGCGAGAGCTGGTCGGTGTTCGAGAGGTTTTTTCGAGTCCCTAAAGACTTATGCCGCTTCGGGCGAGGAGCCGGCTCTGTCCGGCCAAGGCGTGGATAGCGCCTCGAAATCAGTGTTCCGAATACTAGGGGCTTCGCTGAAATTTAAAATTATAGAATTCTATGGCAAAGTGAGAGTGTTCACGCATTATAGTCCGATTGCCTCGTTCGTTGGGCTGAGCACCTCCCTCGAAGGACCCAAATATGGGGAAAAGAGCGCCCAGGTTTATCCCCGAACACCCCAGCACTAGCGGCATGGGGGCAGAAGTCGATGACTCGCCATCTCTCAGTATTGATAAATAGCCGCATAGAAGGTAATATTTTAAATTCAAGCAGCATTGCTTAGCGCATATGAACAAGTTTTTAGCGCACAGGATAACACGAGCGGTTTTTACTCAAAAAATACATCCTTGGTACATTCATCCGCAACAAGACGGGCACCCTTCATAACATCCTTATAATAATTCTCGGGCTTGCGATGATCTTTCCCCGGAGGTGGCCCGTCCTTCACAAGCTTCTCCGCGTCCAGCTTGCCCCAGTGCACCTTAGCATAGGCAAGGGCCCTACGGGCACCTTCAATGCAGACGGAGCCCTTGATGTCTTGAAGGCTCGGACAGGCCTCCACCAGCCGCCGCACCAGCCCGAAATAGCTCCCAGGCGGAGCCTCTCTAGGCCACAGCCGAACTAGGAGGCCTTTCATGGCCTGTTCGGCCGCCTTTTGGAGCTCGACCAGTTGCTTCAGCTGGTCGCTCAGGGGCACGGGGTGTCCGGCCTCAGCGTACTAAGACCAGAACACCTTCTCCGTCGAGCTGCCCTCCTCGGCTCGATAGAATGCGGCAGCATCAGATACACTTCGAGGAAGATCTACGAACGCTCCTGGAGAGCTCCGGATTTGGGTAAGTAACAGCTAACTCACGTTTATGTGTTTGCTTTGCATAAAGAATGCCTTACCCGCCGCAATCTTCTTCACCTCATCCAACTCCTGGAGGGTCTTCTGGGACTCGGCCTTGGCTGACTTGGCATTTTCTATAGCTGCCGCGAGCTCGGACGCTCGCGTCTTCGAGTCAAGCTCCAAACTCTCATGTTTCTTCATGAGAACCTGGAGCTCTTCCCGCACCTTGCCAACCTCAGCCTCATACCTCTCCCGCTCGGTGCGCTCCACGGCAGCACTCTTCTCGGCCTCGAGCAGTGCTTGCCTAAGGGTCGCCACCTCAGACGTGGCCCCTGCAATAGCCATGTTAATCCTGTCATTTTTTGCAATTGCACCTTTTTTATATACATATTCAAACAGGGTATTTATTACCTTCCTTCTCCTCGAGCTGCTTCTTGGCATGCCCGAGCTCTTGCTCGGCCTTCTCGAGACTCTGCTTCAGCACGTCCACTTCCGTAGTCAGTGCGGCGGACGCTAGCAGAGAAGCCTGCATACGCATATTGACTCCTTTTGTTAGACTCCTGTGAATTCTTTGATCCTCTATTCGGCTTTTCTTCCCGAACGCCCAACAGAGCATCAGGGGCTACTATCTATGCGGTAACATTATTTGAACATTCTTTACTTACCTCAAAGCCTGTTAAAAGGCTTGTACAAGCTTCAGTCAGTCCGCTTTTGGCGGACTGAACCCTCTGGATCACCGCACTCATAATAGTGCAGTGCCCCTCGTCGATGGAGGCACCTTGGAGCGCCTCCAACGTATTGTCCAGCGCCTCCGGATGGGCGGAGGTCACCGGCATGGTAGACTTGTTCCTCTTGGAAGGAGGTCGCCCGCCAGACTCTGGAAACCTTGAAGATTCCGGAGCTGTGTCCGGCCTTAAGCCGGACTTGGAGCCCTAGGGGGTTTCATCCCCTTTACTCCTGGAGTCCGGGAGGTCGCCTTGCGGTGCCCCCAGGACCACCTCCTCCCGGCTTGGAACCTGTTGGGACAACACTTCGGTGTCGTTCGCAGGGCGGGGAGATGAAGCCGTTGGAAGCGAGTTCACCTCGATGGGTCCAGCGAGCCGCTCGACGATGCGTCAAGCCGGTCTTTGGGTGGGCTGCACAAACATATTTGACATGAGGAAAAGCTATGCGAAACACGAATACTATGAATTACCCCGATATCCGGACACTTATGATTTCGCCAGGGGCTTGGCCCTAGGCTGCCACTCCTCTTCGTCGTCGTCGGCGTCAGTGGAGCAGTCCGGAGGAAGGGTTTTCCCCTTCTTGGACCCTCCGGCCTCCTCGGGGAGGGCGGCCTTCCTTTTCTTCTCTCCTCCCGCTGGAGGGGGAGAGGTCTCTTGTTCTTCCTCCTCGTCTTCACGAGAGGAAGGCGCTTCGGGACCGTCGGATGACGAATCCAACACCTCCTGATGCCGGGCACTCTTTCAACTCCCCGTGGCCCGTTTCGTGGCCTTCTTCTCCGGCACCACATAGGGTGCCGGAACCAGCAGCTTCGCCAAGTGAGCGTCCATTGGGCCTTCGGGCAGAGGAGCCGGACAGCTGATCTGTCCGGATGTCGCCACCCAATCCTATCAAAGATAAGGGAACTCAGATCCTGCATAGAGTCAAACCATGAAAAACTGATACCCTGTAAAAGGACAAAAACGGCTTACCGCATGAGCGTGATGCTGAGTACTGAATCCGCGATCCTCGGCGGTGGATGCGGGAGCCTCGGCGCCCTTGAAAAGCACCCTCCAGGCATCTTCGTATGTCGTGTTGAAGAGCCTGTTTAGAGTTTGATGCTGCGTCGGGTCGAACTCCCACAGGTTGAAGGCCCGGCGTTGACACGGGAGGATCAGGCGGACGAGCATAACCTGGACTATGTTGACAAGCTTGAGCTTCTTGTCCACCAGGGTTTGGATGCATGTTTGGAGTCCGGTCAGCTCTCCTTTTTTACCCCACGACAGGCCGGTCTCCTTCCAGGAGGTGAGCCGCGTAGGGGGTCCAGACCGAAACTCGGGGGCTGCGAACCATTCGGGGTCGCATGGCTCGGTGATGTAAAACCATCCCGATTGCCACCCCTTCAGGGTCTCCACAATGGAGCCCTCGAGCCACAGGATGTTGGCCATCTTGCCAACCATGGCACCGCCGCACTTCGCCTGGCTGCCGCGCACCACCTTCGGCTTGACGTTGAAGGTCTTTAGCCATAAGACGAAATGAGGGCGGATGCGGAGGAAAGCCTTGCACACGACGATAAATGCCGAGATGTTGAGGACAAAGTTTGGGGCCAGATCATGGAAATCCAAGCCGTAGTAGAACATGAGCCCCCGGACAAATGGATGCAGAGGGAAGCCCAGTCCGCGGAGGAAATGGGGGAGAAATACCACCCTCTCATGGGGCCTAGGAGTGGGGATGAGCTGCCCCTTCTCGGGGAGTCGGTGCGCGATATCACTGGCCAGATATCCGGCCTTCCTCAACTTTTTGATGTGTCCCTCCGTGACGGAGGATACCATCCACTTGCCTCCCGCTCCAGACATGACTGGAGATGGTTGATATGGTAGTGCGGACTTGGGCGCTGGATCTCGAGTGCGCAAGAATGGATAGGCAGAGGTGGAAGAAGGCGTGGGTAAAAAAGGTGGATCCTTATCCCCTTATATGGATGGACGCGATTATGTGTCCCCACCAGCCTGGTAAAACTTTCTTATCTCCAAGCGCCGTAATCAAAGGCGTGGTTGGGTTACCCACGCCCGTATTAATGAGAATCCAGAAATAAGGGGACACGATCTCTGCTTTGACAAGACGTGCCAAGGAAACCGCCTCGCATAACGCTCTAAGGTGGGATAATGAAACGATTGGGATAAAGTCTTGGCCGTGGCGTGTCGCACCACGGAATACGTCAACAGATTAGATTTGTGTTAATATTATTATTCTCTCTATGGCAATATGTGGATACTTATTTTGCAGAGCCGGACACTATCTTTGTGTTCAAGATCTTCTATGAAGTATTTGGAGGAGGAACCCGCCTTGCAATGCCGAAGACAATATGCGTGCCGGACTCGTCGTCATTGAAGCCCGGTTCAGGGGCTACTGAGGGAGTCCTGGATTAGGGGGTTTTCGGATAGCCGAACTATACCTTCAAGCCGGACTCCTGGACTATGGAGATACAAGATTGAAGACTTCGTCCCATGTCCGGAAGGGAGTTTCCTTGGCGTGGAAGGCAAGCTTGGAGATACGGATGTTAAGATCTCCTACCATTGTAATCGACTCTATGTAACCCTAACCCTATCCGTTGTCTATAATAACCGGAGGGTTTTAGTCCGTAGGATAACATACACATCAACAATCATACCATAGGCTAGCTTCTAGGGTTTTAGCCTCTCTGATCTTGTGGTAGATCAACTCTTGTAATACCCATACCATCAATATTAATCAAGCAGGACGTAGGGTTTTACCTCCATCGAGAGGGCCCGAACCTGGGTAAAACTTCGTGTCCCCTGGCTCCTGTTACCATCCGGCCTAGACGCACAGTTCGGGACCCCCTACCCGAGATCCGCTGGTTTTGACACCGACATCAACGCTCATGGCCGCTTTGGTTAAGTACGCCGATTCATACAATAACAAAGACCCTGACTCAGAGGAGGACAAACCGGGGAAAGGGAAAAAGAACGACAATGCCAAGGGTCAGCAGCATAATCTGGCAGGCCATGGGAACAGTGGTAAGCCCAAAACCGACAACAACTTGGACTTTGTCGCTAACACCAATGCTCATGAGAATGGCCAACACCATAAGGGCAAGCAGCCCCAGAGGGGCGGAGGTTCAGGCCCCAATTTGGAGCGCCTGTTAAATCAACCCTGTCCAAAGCATGGATCAAAGGAGAATCCAACATCGCATCTTTGGAAGGATTATTACATCATGCGAGATTTCAAGAACTCAAATATGTTCTAGTATGATAATGGCCCAGCCGGCGGTTCAGGAGGTGGTTTCCAGGGGCAGGGTTACGGAGGTGGCAGTTCCGGTTCAGGATTTGAGGGTAATCAAACCGGACACATCAATCAAGGGCACCAAGGCAACCAGGGAGGTTACAACCATCAGGGGAACCAGCAGCAGTAGCAGTCGGGTTAACAGAGCAATCCTAAGTAGATAAATAGTGGGCAATATCATGTCTTCACCACTAGCTTGTGTAAGCGTGATTAGAAGCTTCACTAGAGGGCAGCAAACTCTGTTGAACTGGCGGTGCCTCTGTATTTGCGCTGGTCTGAGCAACCCATCTTGTGGAGTAGAGAGGATCACCCACCCCGGGTTGACAATCCGGGTCACTTGGCCCTAGTGGTGGCCCCTCAAGCTGGGGGATATAAGTTCACGAAGGTACTGATGGATGGGGGAAGCAGTATCAATATTCTATATTATGATACCTTCCGTCGTATGGGGTTGGCAGATAAGAGTCTTAAACCGTCAAACACTGTTTTGCACGGTGTGGTGCCTGGCAAACCTACATATCAAGTAGGCAAGATAGCCTTAGAGGTGGCTTTTGGAGATGACTATGATTCAAGGTCAGAAACATTGACTTTTGAGGTGGTGAAAATTAAAAGTCCGTATCACGCTTTGTTCGGGCGACCGCCTTATGCTAAGTTCATGGCGAGGCCATGTTATGTTTATCTACAGCTTAAAATGCCAGGACATAAGGGGACCATCACGGTACACGGGAGCAGGAAGATCGCTTTGGAATGTGAGGAAGGTGATGCGGCTTATGCTGAGTCGGTTTGTGCCACGGAGGAATTGAAGTTTTATAAGGACCAAGTTGATCCGGCAGATATGACTTCTTTGAAAAAGCCAACTACGGAACACGATCCAGCGTTGAAATTCAAATCTGCCAGAGATACTAAGATGGTTGATTTTGTTCCTGGCGAGTCATCCAAGCAGTTCAGCATCAGCGCTAACCTGGATCCCAAATAGGAAAGTGTGATCGAGTTCATCCGTGAGAACCGGGACATCTTTGCATGGAAACCTTCTGACATGCCAGGTGTACCGAGGGAACTCGCTGAGCACACACTTAACATTGATCCTAAGTTTAAACCGGTCCGGCAGTTTCTCCACCGCTTCAATGAAGAAAGGCATCAGGCTATCGGTGAAGAGGTAGCTCGCTTGTTGGCCGCAGAGTTTATCATGGAGGTCTTTCACCTAGAGTGGTTGGCTAATCCAGTGCTGGTTCTTAAGAAAAACGGCACATGGCGTATGTGTGTAGATTACACAGACTTGAACAAAGCTTGTCCTGCAGACCCCTTTGCCCTCCCTCGTATTGATCAGATCATCGATGCTATGGCAGGTTGTGACTGTTTGTGTTTTCTGGATGCTTACTCCGGTTATCATCAGATCAAAATGGTAGTTAAGGACCAGGAGAAGACATCTTTCATCACTCCCTTTGGAGCCTTCTATTATGTCTCCATGCCCTTCGGGCTTAAGAGTGCACATGCGACTTATCAACGCTATGTTCAGAATTGTCTCCATAAGAAAATTGGGCGCAATGTTCATGCATATGTGGATGATATTGTGATAAAATCCAGAAAGGAGGAAACGTTGATAGATGACTTGAGAGAAACCTTTGACAACCTCCGGGTTTACAAGATGATGCTCAATCCGGAAAAGTGTGTCTTTGGTGTTCCAGCAGGCACACTCTTGGGTTTTCTGGTGTCAAATAGAGGCATTGAGGCTAATCCGAAAAAAAATTCAGCAATTACATCTTTGGCTAAACCTGCGTGTATCAATGATGTTCAACGTCTGGCTGGCCGGATCGTGGCTTTGAGCCGGTTTATCAGTCATCTTGGGGAGAAGGCTATCCCTTTATATCAAATGCTCAAGAAAACAGATGATTTTGTCTGGAGCGAGGGAGCTGATAAAGCGTTTGAGGATCTGAAGAGGCAGTTAGTTGAACCGCATGTGCTTGCTGCACCGATCGATAAGGAGCCGTTATTGGTATATGTGGCTGCTAATGCCCGAGCTGTTAGCGTGGCTATTGTGGTGGAGTGCAAGGAAGCTGTCAAGGAATATCCAGTTCATTGAGTCAAAGCAAAGGTATCCACATTGGCAGAAGCTGGTATATGGAGTGTTTATGGCAAGCCGGAACCTTAAATACTATTTTCAGGATCATCCTATCACAGTGGTCAGTTCAGCCCCTCTGGGAGATATCATTCAAAACAGAGAGGCAACGGGCCGGATTGCCAAGTGGGCTATTGAGCTTGGACCTCATGGGCTCAAATACATACCTCGCACAACAATTAAATCCCAAGCACTTGTGGACTTCATCAATGATTGGACGGAATGACAGTTGGAGGGCTCGGGGGCTGGAGTCATCCTAAATTCCCCGCGAGCTGACAAGTTTTGTTATGTCCTCCGTTTAATGTTCCCTTGTACTTAAAATGCAGCTGAATATGAGGCCTTGCTCCACGGTCTTCGGATGGCTAAGGAGATGAACTTAAGCCAGGTTAAGTGCTTTGGGGATTCAGATCTGGTGGCCCAATAGGTGTCTGGCACTTGGGATTCTAAAGACCCACTCATGGCTGCATATCGACGAGAGGTGGACACAGTGGCTGGTCACTTCAAGGGTTATCAGGTGGACCATATAGACCGGCGAAAGAATGAAGCGGCGGACGCTTTAAGCCGCCTTGGTTCTCAGCGTAAACCGGTCCCACCAAATATCTTTCTTGACGTGCTGCATAATCCGTCGGTCAAAGTACCAACAGAAGAGGAGTTGGCTATTCCTAACCCGGAGGCTCAATTGGTGGCAGCTTCGCATGTTATACCGGATTGGACAATCCCATACCTAGCTTACATGAACCGGGGCGAGTTACTAGAGGATGAAACCTCGGCCCGGCAGATAATCTGGCGTTCCAAATCGATGACTATACTCAACGGAGAATTGCATCGTTACAGCGTTTCAGGGGCAATTAAGCATTGTGTTTCTCCTCAGGAGGGTTGTGAGATTTTGCGAGAAATCCATGAAGGGGATTGTGGTCACCACACCGGTTCAAAGTCCTTGGTGGCTAAAGCTTTTCGCCACGGTTGCTATTGGTTAACAGCTCATCCTGATGCTGAGGATTTAGTCAAACGATGTGATGGTTGTCAAAAATTTGCACGCCGTGCTCATATTCTGGCTCAGGAGTTGAGGATGATCCCAATAACATGGCCATTCATGACTTGGGGGCTTGATATGGCTGGACCCTTTAAACGCTCCAAGGACAAAAAGACCCACTTATTAGTAGCAATTGATAAATTCACCAAATGGGTGGAAGCAGAACTAGTCAGTAAGTGTGATGCGGCCACGGCGGTTCAATTCATCAAAAAGGTGATATTCCGGTTTGGTTTCCCACACAGTATTATAACGGATAATGGTACTAATCTGTCAAATGGAGAGATGGAGGAATTTTGCTAACGTGAGCACATCCAGCTTGATATAGCATCGGTGGCTCACCCCCAATCCAATGGACAAGCGGAGAGGGCAAATCAGGAAATTTTGCGAGGTATTAAACCCCGGCTTATGGTTCCTTTGAAGCGGACACCGGGTTGTTGGGTGGGGGAATTACCTTCTGTGTTATGGAGCATCAACACCACACCTAACAGATCTACGGGTTACACACCTTTCTTCATGGTTTATGGAGCGGAGGCGGTTCTTCCTAGTGACATCCGTCACAACTTGCCCCGGGTGACGGCTTATGTTGAAGTGGATAATGAGAAGGCACGTCAGGATTCTCTGGACCTGTTAGATGAGGAGCATGATCTTGCAGCAGCACGTTTGGCGATTTACCAACAAGATCTCCAACGTTATCACAGTCGCCGGGTTAAGACCAGAACTTTTCAAGAAGGTGATCTGGTGCTCCGGCTCTTCCACCTTGGGAAGGACCTTTTGTGGTCAGCAAGAATCTGCACAATGGGTCATACTACCTCATTGTTGTTCGAGAGCACAAAGACTCACGTAAATCGGAGGAAGAGACCAAGCGGCCGTGGAATGTAGCTCTTCTTCGGCCTTACTATACTTGAGCCATAGGCTCTTCATATGTACATATTTATGACAATGTATATAGTATATAATAAACCGGAGCCTCGAATAAAGTGGGGTCTCTATTCTTTTTACATCATGTGTGCGCCTATAAGGGTTTCTGCTAACAAAGCAAATTTTTGTTAAACCGGACTCTGCAGCCGCACGGATACAAAGGGATTTCACTAGGGGGCTTGGTTGTTATCACACCATAGCTACACCTCTTGATAGGCGTTAAGCCACAAAGGAAATTATGTGGGGCCAAAGAGAGTGTTGCACAAAGCACAAACTCAAACATGGGCACCCACTGAGCATATCTCACAAAGTTACTTGGGGGCTCTTTGTGCAAAGCAACAAAGAGTTTGAAAGGACCCTTGTAATTGGCTATCAAGCCATGGCTTCGAATCCTGGTGTATTCACCTAAAACCCCAGGTTGACCTGCCTTCATCAAGTAAGCCACTCGTGTCCAGGTAATCCTGGTATGACCCGCCGAACGTTTGACAAGTCAATCTTTTACAGACTCTGAACTTGTCAAAGTTAAAACGACGATTGGTTAATTGGAGGCCCATCTTAAAAGGCTTTGTTAAACTGTTTAACTCAGAGGCCTGGCAGCCCATGAAAATCCTCGATTTGGAGCCTGGCAGCTCGTAAAAAGCCTTGCATATTTCTTTTTTGAATCCTATTTACTAAGTTTTCTGCCTTTATTGAGGTTCATAATATGTTCTGATAAACTGGTGTCTTTGGCCCGGCTTGACTTTCAACTACACGTTGTCAGTACATGATCAGTTACAAGCCGGCGTTCCTTACCCCGGTCTGGTTTGACTAAATCAACAGTGCTATAAACAAAACCCGGTGATTATTATATCCCGGTACGGTTTATTATCATAATACGGCAAAATAAGGACGGAGTTATCAACACTCCGGATTGGTATTGACACCTTTACCATACAAGCAGTTGGTCAACCAACGAGGTATGTTGCACATATTACTTTTTGTACATAAACTTTGATCATTCATCTAAGTATTGTATATTTGTTGAGCATCATAAACCGTCCAGTGGTAAACCGCTAGGATACTTTTAAGTTCTTCTATCCAGGAACACATCTCATCATGGGCAATGCATAAATAGATCCCAAAAAGTGGAACAAATTTTCACGAAGTATCACAAAACATGCTCGATGGCATGACAGATAAAGGAGTTTTACTATCCTATTACAAGAAGCTTCAAAATAGCTACAAGTGCATAATCGTTTTTTAGCATTGGCGTACAATATCTGGTAAACCGGCTATCGGTTTAAGATGCTTCGTCTGGACGGTTTGAAGGTTGTGGATCAGTTGGTGCGATCACTTCTTCTTCATCCCTCCCCAGACGTTGGAAATCAACCGTCGACCAATGGACTCCAATTAAAGCTTGAAACATGGCCTCTTCATGGATAAGCTGGAGGGGTTAACATCAGGAGCAAAGGTATGCTTACGGATTGGAGGCACAAGTTCTTCGACTTCATGGATTTCGGCAGGCTGTCTCTTCCCTTCAGCATCATATGCCGGCTGGAAATGAGACAAGTCTATGTCCTCTGCCAATTTCCTAGCTATTAGCCGCATTTCTTTGGTCAGCCTTCGGAGGTCATCATTGTCGAAGTTTGAACCGTCCTCCTTTACACCTGGGTATCCTTTAACGATGTCCTCCGCTTCAAGGTCTGGAATCCATGCCTTGGCTCGGATTAGTGCGGTTAATGCACCTGCTCTTGCAGCTGCCTTCTTCAGTTCGGTAATCCGGGCTGGTAACATGTCCAGCTTCTCAAGAGTTTCCTTTATCAGTGATGGTGCCGGTTTATTGTAAGCCACAGTGAATGTAGCCCGTTGGGACCCATAGTACAACTGTTCAATCAAAGTATACACTGCTTTAAGCTTCATCCGCATATCTATGCCCAGATGAGCAATACGAGTGCTTGTTACAGTTTAAAATCAGTGTTCTGATCAATGATAAGGTTCCATGAATTGGACAAACTGCACAAGGAGATACTTACCAAAGACAGCGGAAGTCATGGCGTTGATTTGCCGTTTCAAACCAGCTAGTTCATCTACAACTGGTTTTAGGGCTGCTTCGGCATCCTCAGCTCTGTTGGTTAAACCGGTTTTCTCGGTTTCCCAGTCAGCATGATCTGTGTTAAAAGACTCTTTCAACTTTTCCATCGCTGCCAGGGCTTTGGTCAGCTCCTCTTTAGCTTTCGCAGCTTCTGCTTGTTGGGACTTCACATTCTCTTGCAAATCAGCAGTTCGGACATCTCTATTGCTTAGTTCGGCCTACAACAATGAAGAAATATCAAACAACATGATATATATTTTCTAAAGTACAAAGAGTATAATAAGTTATGCACTCCGTACTTGGAGGCTAATGCCTATTTGCTCTGATTCACTACATTTTTTATGAAGTCTCCAGAACAATGCAAGCATTATCCTTGACACTTGGGGGCTAATGTACATCTGTTCAAAACGGACGCATGGATTAAAATCCGGATTACCTTGCAAAGCTAAACCGGCCTTTGGGGGCTACGCTGAGGAAAGCTATATCATTACATTGGTAAGGTATCGGCCATGGTTTTAATTAAGGACCTAACATTTTGAGGGTCAGTGGGAGAGACTTAAAGTATTACAAAGACCTAGTTCACGGTTAACATCATAAAACGGCCCTTGGGGGCTACTTGGGCTGGCGTTTCAACTTTGGAATCAATAAGTAAAGGAGATGAAAATACCTCATAGCATTCCTTCATCAAATTCACAAAACCAGCTTCATAGTCACGTTTTGAGTGCAGACGGTTTAAGAAACCGGAGTGAAGCTCTTCAGCGTTGAGATGGGCATAACTTGATAAGTCAGTACACCATTTGCCCTTTTCCCTAGCACCAAGCTCTTGTTTGGCACTATGTTGGGCCAAGATTAGAGGATGGCCAGGAGAGCTGTGGCTCATGCCAGTAATGATAACATCATCTCCTTGGCCTTCAGTGGTTTTTGCGTGTGATGACGGAGTTTCAGTATCTCTCATCGGACTAGCCCGGTTTGGAGCTGCCGGTTCAGTGTCAGGTACGACAGGGTCAGCTTCTGGTGGTTCATCAGTATTCCGATCTTGAGGGGGCGGTTCATTAGAGGCGGCTTCAGGATGAGGACCCTCCGGTTCATGATTTTGGTCCGGTTCACCTCTCTGCTCTTCTTCAAAAACTGCCTGGTCTTCTGAAGGATTGTTGACCCGAGCTTTCTTGCTTGTTCTGGCTTTGGCTCTGCAAATAAATTAAAAGAGGGTTAGCATCTTATTCAAGATTTGTAACGCATTGGAAGAAGGAGTTTGAAAGCTTAACTAGCCACAGTTTTTAGAGGAGGGAGTTGGGTTGCTGTCGACTCGCCAGAGGATGAGGGAGGTGTCACCTGATAATTTGAATCGGACGGATTAAGAGGTTGTCTGAAATAACCTGAATTGGGATAAGAATGGTCAAAAGTGGAAGAGACCTCATACCGGCGCTTCCGAACTGGGGTATCAGGTAAACCGGCCGAGGTGACTTGCTGGCCACTGTGGTGGGTTTTCTGGCGAGCTTCATGCTGCTATGTCTTCAAAATAAATGTTGGGTCCAAGTAAGCAGGAGGATGAGAAAAGCTTACTTTCCGGACTGCTTGACGGGTTTTTTGTGTTGGCATAGAGTTTGAACCGGAGGAAAGGGCAATTACCACTACATCATCAGCTTGGCTGCCTTCTACGTCCTCCTGATAAAGATCATTGTTAATGAGGTGCATGAAAAGGGAGCCAAGTGAGTCCAGTTCTACCTCACTTCCGGATCCTCAGCATCTTCATCAAGTTCCATGTTGATCCGGTCAGCCGTTTTCCGCTGTGAGGTCCGCTTGACGACTTTAGTTTTGGGACGAGATGGTTTGACTGCTTTATCCCCGGTTGGCTTTACTGCTTTATCTATGGATTTCCGTTTCCAGAAGGGATCATCACCCTATTCATACATACACAGAAGAATGATTACAAGTTGAACAAGTTAAAGATATCAAAAGAAGAAAAGGAAATATAGTGCTTACATCAGGCGGTTTGTTCTTAGTATAGAAGGGGTTCAAGCTGGTTTGACTATAGACTGATTCCGATTCATTCAAAATTTTCTTTACGCTTTCAGTGAACTCTTCGTCGGTCACCTGAATGTTGATATGGCGTTGATGGTCTTCGACATCACCGGTGTATTCACACATTAAACCGGGGCGGCGGCTTAGCGGCAAGAAGCTCCAAGATATCCAACAGCACACGAAATCAACGCCTGTTAAACCGTTGGCCATAAAAGCCCGGAGCTTGGCGAGTTGAGGGGCATATTTGGCCCATTCTGCAGAACTTAAGCGTTGCGGCATTGGATGGGTGTTGGAAAGCCGGTGATCACGATAGCCTGGAACGGGATTCTCATCTTCAGGAGAAGTATCTCTGCAGTAAAACCAAGTCTGGTTCCATTCCTTAGGGTGGCTGTGCAGTTTGGCATGAGGGAATTCAACTTCCTTCTGCTTTTGAATTGAGACACCACCAAGCTCAGTATTGGGGCCATTTACAAACTCCGTACCCCGGTTCAGATGAAAAAAGTCCCGGAACAGCTCAGCAGTGGGCTCTTCTTGCAGGTACGCTTCGCAGAAAACTTGGAAATTGCATATATTGGACACTGAGTTGGGTCCAATATCTTGAGGATGGAGTTGGAAACTAGCAAGAACATCCCGGAAAAACTTTGACCCTGGCGGTTTGAAGCCACCGCCTATGTGGTCGACAAAGATCACAACCTCACCCTGTGTCACGACCGGTTCTCCGGACATAAATTTCCAGAAAAGACCGTCGTGCTCATCAGCCCCAGGATTACTATTAGCTGATGAGGCTCCAACTTGATACAGAAATTCCAAGCAGAATACAACATATGTAGTACAAGACCATTCTGGCCTGTGAGTACAACAAATGGTTTCTAGTGGTTGATGGCGGAAGCGGTTTGTGAAACATCGGTGTCTATGGGACTCCATTTCCCACGGGAACAGCTGACCAGGTTAACTCCTATCTTCGTGAGGCTGCTATCTCCATTGTGTGGGTTCCGGGGCTGGCATCGCGTCGCTCCTCTCCGAGCAAGAAAATCTGGCCAAGACAATAGCCAGGGACAAGCTAGTGAGTACTTTGAATGTACTCGCAAACGTTATGAACACGGGTATAATATAACAATGATGTGCTAAAAATATTTTATGCTCATGACGTCAGTCACAAAATATAAATGAAACTCTGATGTGTGCAAGCAAGTTATTTATAAAAATGCAATAACATGGTAGTATTAAAATTTATGAAAACAAATAATAAGCAATGCCACAGTCGGGCGTCTTAGCGACACCACATAAAGGGCTTTAAAAGAAATGCCACAGTCGGGCGTCTGAGCGACACCACATAAAGGGCTTTAAAACAAATGCCACAGTCGGGCATCTGAGCGACACCACATAAAGGGCTTTAAATGCCA
>NC_041384.1:40301425-40330833 GCF_002162155.2 Triticum dicoccoides | reverse complement strand
CACCACATAAAGGGCTTTAAAAGAAATGCCTCAGTCGGGCGTCTGAGCGACACCACATAAAGGGCTTTAAAAGAAATGCCACAGTCGGGCGTCTGAGCGACACCACATAAAGGGCTTTAAAAGAAATGCCACAGTCGGGCGTCTGAGCGACACCACATAAAGGGCTTTAAAAGAAATGACACAGTCGGGCGTCTGAGCGACACCACATAAAGGGCTTTAAAATAAACAATCATAGTGAATATCCCGGAGGTAGAACCATCCCAGAGATACTCGATAATAACAATAATATCACGGGTTAGTCAACAATAATAATAATCATAGTTATCACAAGTCACGAGTAGTAATTCCATTTCTGGTTAACCGTTTCACCTCCGAAGACCGACACTAAGACCAACACCTGACCCATCCCAGACTGTAATCCTTAACCAGTGGTTATCATCACAAGTGTGTCCATTTTCAACAGCATGGAAATCAATAACATGCACCCATGCATATGATCATATCACATGAAATAACAAGTTTCTCCAAAGTGAGGTGATGTTATGAACGTGTCATCGAAAACACAAAAAAAATATTATGCCGGGGTTCAGAATGCTTGCCTTCAATGTGTGGAAAGGCAGGGTGCACTCCAAAACTTGAAACGTTTCTCCTCTCTTCAAAAATCCTATTTTAGCAATATAAAAAAATTAACACAAAAAATAAAAACAGCACCAAAAGTTGTTCTGAAATTTTTTCAAATAAATCTTAAAATAAACTAGACCAAATTTGAGGAAGGTAGGAAAAAGAATCAACTCATTTGGAGTTATATTTAAAAAGTTATAGCCAGTCAAAGAGTTGGTCAAATCTGTTTTTAATAAAATCAGGAAACGGAAAACGTTTCAAACGAGATTACGCTTTCGGTGCAGAGAAAACGTATTTGCGCCCTTTACGCCTCCACTTAACCACGTGAACCGGCGCTGGGTCTCTGACGGTGGGCCCGCCTGGCCCACTGGTCAGGTTTGACCAGTCACCCGCGTCGTCTCCCTCCTCTGCCCGAGTGGAGCGGGGCTCCGGTGATCATCGCCGGTGAACGGTGGCTCCGTTCGGGAAGCTGAGGCCACCAGTGGATTCAGGGGGCCGAGGTGGTCACTCCGGTAGTCGTAGGGTCGTCGGGGGTGGAGGAAATCGCCGGCGGCGAGCTCCGTGGCGGAGGGAAGCTTCGGTGGCGGAGTGAAAATTCTCCCGCAGTGAGCCCCGATCGAAATCGAGTAGAGGGAAAGGTTCACGGAAGGATGAGGAAGCTCTTGGTGGAGAGAACGGAGAGGGGAGACCCTGGTGGTGCCGAATTGGCCCGGGCAGTGGTGGCAACCGCAGTTGCCGGAGGTGGGGAAGAAGACCTCCCCGGTTCGACTGGCTGCCATAGGAGAACTAGGGGAGCATTCTAAGGTTGCCTGTGTGCCCGGGGAAACTCGGGGGCCTCCTTTTATAGCTCGTCGAGGTCGGTTCCGCGGCGGCCGTGGATAAGCCCTCCGGCGAACCGCCTCTCTGTAGCCAGGGCGACGTGGCGGCGACGAGCGCTAGTGGACACACTCGCGGATGAGCACGCGCTGTTCCAGGGGCCAGGTGGCGAGCGGAGGAAGGTTCGGCGGCGCCGACATGGGCAGAGGCTGTCGGGCGACGGCGGCGGCTAGCGCTTGGCCTGTCGGGCGCGGCAAGGGGCGGCTTCGCGCGTAGCTGTGAGAAGGGGAGCGCGTGGCGTGATGCCGTGGAGCGAGCCAAAACCATGGGGCCAGCGTGTCGGCTCGGCGCACGGGTCGTGCAATACGCGCGCTCTGGGCGTGTCCCGTGCACGCACTAAGTGTGCTCGACGAAATGCCAGAGCATGCTAGAGGTCGCGGTTGAGGCTGGGGGATAACAGGTCTAGGTTTGGGCTTGCAAGGAGATCAGTGGACAGGCTGGTTTGGTCAGGGGATCAGGTTCACAGTGCAAACCAAAAATTCATGCCAAAACAGATCCTGCCCATAAGGTGTTTGGCAAAATGCCAAGGGCACTTAGGCACGTCTTGGAGTGGTCAAAAACTCCAGATGGAAGTCTCTTTAGATGTACAAGAGGGTGGTGGGGTTATTTGGTCAAATGCAGCAACTTGTTAGTGCAAGTTTTACAAAACTTCAATTCTGGACAGAAAGCAATGGCATTGTTGCAAGCACTTAGAATCATCCAATGGGTCCACTCTCCTAGATTTAAGGGTTTGGCAAGGGGGACTACCAGTAGAAAAAGTAATCATGGATATAGGAGCAACTAAAATGCTGGTTGCTGTACAAATCCTCAAATTGGACCAGAATGGAAAAGAGGTTGATTCACTCAAAATTTTCAAAGAACAACCCTGGATTTTTGCATAAAGTTGAATCATATGCTACTAACAATACCCCATAATTTTGGTGGAGGCCAGGAAGAAATATTTAAATGGGTTGTAGTGCAAAATGCACTCTGGACCAGAGAAGAAAAATTGAGTGTAGGGCTCAAAATATTTCATGAATGAAATATATTTTTGCATAAAAGTGATTTAAAAACATCACATGACATCTCCAAATTTTTGTGGGAAAATTTAAGTGAATCTATCAAATGGTTGTAGTTGAAATATGGCCATTTAACCTTGAAAAACCATTTTCAAGAAAGTAAAGATCAATCAACTTAATTATTTAATTAGTTATATTAAATAAGGGAAAGTTTCTCTTGAGAGATTAAACAAGTCCAATAACATATTTGAAAAGTAATTTTCTCTTTGGGAAAAACTCATCATAACAGGGAAAGAAATGATTTAAAAAAAATTCAGAATGGAGCTCAGAAATTCAAAGTTTTAATTCCTGGCAAAATTTTAATTCATTAAAACAAAGCCAAAATTTTGGGGTGTCACACCCTGCCTCTGGGTAGGAGGATTCTCTGTTCCTGTAACTCGCCACCGGATCTCCGTCTTCTTTGGCAAGGTGCCGATACTAACCATTTCGTTCAATTGATCTTCGGTGATACGGGAGCGGGCCCAGTTGCAAGCGGCAAACTGTTTGGCCATTGTGAAATGAAAAGCTGAAAAGGAAATGCCGGTACGAGTCATTCATGGAGGAGCAAAGATGCAATGGAATAAACATATACCGGTATGTGAATTTGCGTAAACCGGAGACTGATATAAAAGTGAATGACAAGGTCATATAAAGGGCATACATGTGTTGTTAGATCGGACTATT
Organism: Triticum dicoccoides; assembly: GCF_002162155.2. Classification (NCBI taxonomy): domain Eukaryota; kingdom Viridiplantae; phylum Streptophyta; class Magnoliopsida; order Poales; family Poaceae; genus Triticum; species Triticum dicoccoides. The sequence goes on along the minus strand of NC_041384.1, from coordinate 40,327,615 downwards.
ACCATCAACGTGCAGAAGGGTTGCCGGTTTATTAGGAGATAGATTGTTTTTACAAAGGTAAACCGCCTACATGGTACAGAGGATACAGATCTAAGGAGAGAAGGGCTAAGTAAGGAAAAACATGTTTCACAGGATCACATGGGAATTTTGGATCTACCGAAGACAGAAAGGCAAAAATAGTTTGACCTAAAAAGGGTAGGACCCAAAGAAGGTTGTAAAAGTTCGGATTAGTTTTTTGCATGAAAAAAGTTTGTGGTGGTAGCAGAAAATAAACCATTACGCGGAATATATCAACATTGAGATTTTCTATCCATAGGTTAAGGAGGAGCAGGAAAGAGCAGCACCGGAACTTCGATGAACTTCAATGAACTGCGAAGAAAAAGGAAACCATAGACTGATCTACAAGGGGGAAAGAAAAGGACTTACAGTGACTGTTGAAGCAACGGAGGAACGCTGGAGCTCTTTGGTAACAGTCAGGTTGATGGAGCGGCCTTTGTCGAAGCAGAGGCAAGGCTTGATGATGGCGGCGGCGCTCAGGTGCGGAGGTGTCGCGAGGAGGAAGAAGAAGCGAACGAGACGAAGGGAAAAATGATAAGGACCCGTGGACCTATTTATAAGGCGAAGCGATAAGGCGACAAGTGCGGGAATCGAGGAGCTCAAAAATGGATAGTTAATAATGGTGTCGCTTCGATGACTGGATATGCATTAATGAAGGTAATCCTCAGCTTCAACGGATAGATGACGTCAGGGCGGTTTATCATGATTCTGGAATATGACGTCACAGCAGTTTACGAGATCAAGGTGAAGATGCAAGGGAGGAGTTTTTCTAAGTATTGAAGATTGACATGAACAAGTTCAAACCAACCTGGGGCCTAATGTTGGGGATATTACTACTGGACGTAAACCGGCCAGGAGTAGCCAGGTTAGCTTTACGAAGATTAGAAGCCCATGGAGATATAAGAACAATGGCGCTTTATGAAGGCCCAAGGCCCAGAGGCGAGTTAAGGCCTGTAGATGTAAACCGACCTAATTATGTTACTTGCATTGTAAGATAGGAAGTGTAGAGACCAAACCAGACATGTTTATGATCTGGTTTTGGGACTCTGTAAACCGACGGGCGTCAACCTATGTATATAAAGGGACGATCCGGCAGCGGTTTAGGGAGGACAGACAACAACTCGAGAGCCAGACAAAGCGGATTCGCTCCCTGGCCTTCGAAACCCTAGCAATACCAATCACAACTAGACGTAGGCTTTTACCTTCATCGAAGGGGCCGAACTAGTATAAACTCCCCGTGTCCCCTTGTCCGGTTTAACCCCTTTAAGCTAACCCGTTACGATGGCTCCACGACTAAGTCCTTCCACAAGGACATCTGCCGTGACAAACCCACGACAGAATGGGTCAAGTCAATCACATCATTCTCCTAATGATGTGATCACGTTAATCAAATGATAACTCTTTGTCTATGGCTAGGAAACATAACCGTCTTTGAACAACGAGCTAGTCAAGTAGAGGCATACTAGTGACACTCTGTTTATCTATGTATTCGAACATGTATCATTTTTCTGGTTAATACAATTCTAGCATGAATAATAAACTTTTATCATGATATAAGGAAATAAATAATAACTTTATTATTGCCTATAGGGCATATTTTCTTCAGCTACGACATAGCCCCTAGTGTGTATGCGGTGTGTGGTGCCTTACATATCTGATCTGAAAAAGATCCCTCATATTACACGGAGGATCGCTATAGATTCCAATAAGTCGTCAAGTGGTTGACCAGCTCTCGCCGCATCATGACAGTCAGTTTTTGGCTTTCTCTACTGAGGTGCTCATCTGGTCTAGGCTAGGGCACAATCACAGTAGTTCTCCCTTTACTACCCTAGCCGATAGAGCGGAACGTAGGGTAGCAAACACAGGAGCCGGGCAACCCAACTATTGACCCAAGACAATGATTCGGAGCTGATGCATATAAGGCCAAACTTGTGATGCCGAAGTACAGTATAGAGTTGTTCAGACTTTTACTGGCAACTCATTCATTGCCATGCCGAGCCCCTGGCAGGGTGTGCCGAGGTGCATCTGCAAAGTAGCCGTTAAGGCCGTACTTTATTGTTGAAAGGGTATGAGAGTTTGGCTCAGGTGAGGCTTACTGAGAACGGAGCGATGTGTCAATGATAAATTTATGCATATATATAAAAAAGAGAAACCACGGACCCGGTTATTTGACATGTTCATGGTCGGGATCAAAGGAAAAGGGGCATAGTACAGGCTCGGAATAAAGAGTGCGGTCTACAAAAGGTAATTTTGGACCTCCCGTCACACGTCTACGTAGCCCATCCTCGGGCAGGGGGACCCTTAATGGAGGTAACCCCTTAGGTGAGTGTATGGATCCGAACTCTGATAGAGTCCGCTGTAGATGCTTTCTGGTTGGTCACCTGTTCTTTAAGCATGATATAGATAAAATGAGAAAACGTATAGAAAACGTTACGGGAATGCTTGTAGGGTTATCCGTGTTATGCTTCTGCCGATGCCCATGGTATCTTGAGTGCGTAGTGATGTGCGCGTGGTGCAAATTTCGCCCGTACAGTAGGTGGGTGGCGGAAGCCGAACTGCTATTTGCGCTTTGGGAGTGGTCGAACGTCGGAGGGGAACTTTTCCTGGCCCCTGGTGTTCTGCTGCCGAGCCGATCCGTCGTCTTTGTCGCCCGGTGGCCTTCTCCCCTTGTGATCGGTGTTAAGCTTGCCTGACTGCTTGAAGACCCAACAGTTACGGTTGGTATGATTAGCTGGCCTATTAGGGTGACCGTGAATCTGACAAGGTCGGTCCAATATCCTGTCAAGGGTGGATGGTCCATCCTGGTTTGCCTTTAGTGGCTTCTTCCGTTGATCGGGCTTCGGATTGTGAAATCCGGCATTCACCGTTGTGTCGCGTATGTTGTTATGTTCGGTTCGTCGTTGCTTGCCGTTGCCATCTCGGATTTCGGAAGTGCCCGGGCCGCTGGCGTCGTTGCTTTTACGAGCAAGTCAGTTGTCCTCTCCCGCGCAGAAGCGGTTCATTAGGGCGGTGAGGGCTGTCATGGATTTGGGTCCTTCCTGGCCGAGGTGACGCGCGAGCCATTCATCCCGGACACTGTGTTTGAAGGCCGCGAGGGCTTCTGCGTCCGGACAGTCGACAATTTGGTTCTTTTTGACTAAGAACCTAGTCTAGAGCTCCCTAGCTGACTCGCCGGGCTCCTGGACAATGTGACTTAAGTCATCGACGCATAATGGCCGTACATATGTTCCCTGGAAGTTGTCTCAAAAGGCGTCTTCCAAATCTCCCTAGTTGCAAATGGAATATTCTGGCAAACTGTTTAGCCAGTACCGAGTTGGCCCTTTAAGCTTGAGAGGTAGGTATCTAATGGCGTGGAGGTCGTCTCCGCGGTCCATGTGGATATGGAGGAGGTAATCCTCGATCCATACCACGGTGTCTATTGTCCCATTGTATGATTCAATGTTAATGGGTTTAAACCCGTCTGGAAATTCGTGTTCCATTACTTCGCCTATGAAGCAAAGGGGGTGTGCGGCTCCTCTATGTTGCGCCACACTATGAAGTACCTCCGGCGGGCTCTGTTTACGGTACTCGGACCGGGCGTGGTCAGCTCTGTAGTGTCCGGATAGGTGACCATCATCGTCGGTCGAGGTATATTTGTGATATGTACATTGATCGTATGCGTCCTGCTCTACCCTCCGTGCGGGATGGGTTGGTATGGTGCTGTGCTTGGGCTGCTGCTTTGTCTGGACCGAATTGTGATCGCCCTGCTGCATTATTCGATGGTGGTATGGGCTCCATCGCCCTGCCATCGTATTGAGGGAGCCACCTACTCTTGGGGTGGCTTTTGTCTGGGCCGCTAAGGCCATATTCTTCGGCGGCCAAGACCTCGGTCCATCTATCATTGAGCAAGTCTTGGCTTGCTTGAAGCTGCAGCTGCTTCTTTCTCAAGCTCCTTGCAGTGGCTATAAGCCGGCGTTTGAAGCGCTCCTGCTCGAGAGGTTCCTCTGGCGTGGTAAAATCCTCGTTTCCAAGGATCTCCTCCTCCTCGAAGAGGGGGAGATAGTTGTTGTCCTCCGAGTCCCCACATGTGGCCTGTTCGTCAGGGCTGTCTTGCACGTCTTCCTGTTCCTCCTGCTCGGATTCTACTCCAACAGGGTCCTCGTTGTCCGGAGTATCGTCTTCTCTGGTGCTTGTAGTGTCTTCTCTTTGGCGATTAGGCCCAGGGTGCCGATGTCCGGACTGTGTACCAGGTGGTTAATCCTCGACCGGATTCTCCTTCTCATCGTCGAGAGCGCCGTAAGGTGTGTCTATCATACACACGTCATACCAGGAAGTGCATGTCCCGTGTCTGGCGGGTATTAAGTTATGGCCTTGCCCCTCATCGCCGTCCATACCGTCGATGTCTTCGGCATGGGGATCGGGTGCGTTGGTTACATCTTTAACAGTGGGTGTGAAGTGGCTGGCGGGTGGGAAGCAAAATTCTCTGTTGTCCGCCGTAAGTTCGAACCGAACATAGTTCGGAGACGGGTTGCCCGCCAGGGATAGGTTTTTTAGCGAATTTAGTATGTCGCCTATGGGCAAGTGTTGGAAGACATCTACGGTGCTGAACTTGAAGGTTGATAACCGATCGAGTTCGGCGTACGCAGCCTCACAGGGTTCGGAGCTCGACATCGGAGGCGAGTCTGGGGTTCCGTTGATGTAGATAATGTATGAAGTGGAATCCGCGTGTGGCTCCAGCGCCACGGAATAGGTGGGGCTCGTGATGGGGTTGAGCTTCCCATCTTCGGACGACTTGAACTGCTCTGGATTTGAGGTCGAAGCTGCTACAGGAGCTATCTCCTGGATGCGGCCTGATGACAGGTTTAAGCCATGTTCATCGGGGCGATGGGGAGCGGTTGTCGTGGTCTCAAATCCGTCGAAGATCAATCTCCACGGATGTCCGCAACGTAATTCAAGCTCCTGAATCAGACCTGATGGCCAGTGGCGTAGCTATCGATCTGCTCGAGATGGCCAAGCGAGTTGGCTCGTAGTACGAAGCCACCGAATACAAAGATCTGTCCGGGGAGGAAGGTTTCTCCCTGGACAACATCATTACTGACGATCGAAGGGGCCATCGAGCCCTTTACTGATGGCATAGTGGAACTCTCAATGAAAGCACCAATGTCGGTGTCAAAACCGGCGGATCTCGGGTAGGGGGTCCCGAACTGTGCGTCTAGGATCGATGGTAACAGGAGACGGGGGACACAATGTTTACCTAGGTTCAGGCCCTCATTATGTTACAAGCGTGGATCTACCATGAGATTGTAATGGCTAAACCCTAGAAGTCTAGCCTATGTGGGTATGGTAATGAGTATATGTGGTCTACTTTCCGGACTATCCCCTTCGGTTTACATAGACACTGAGGGGGTCTAGGGTTTACCTGGAGTCGGTTACATGAGAAGGAATCTTCGTTCGCCAAGCTTGCCTTCCATGCCAAGTAGAGTCCAATCCGGACAAGGTGCGGTCTTCGGCTTTCATGTCTTCATAGCCCATCAGCCCGGCCCATAGATAACAGGCCGGATGCCTGAGGACCCTTTAGTCCAGGACTCCCTCACCCCCACCCTCGTGGGCCCCTCGTGGCTCCCCTAACCGACTTCTTTCGCCTATGTGTCCATCTACCCTAAAAACATCGAAGAGCACAATAGATCGGGAGTTCCGCCGCCAGAAATCTCAGTAGCCAACGAAAACCAATCTAGACCCATTCCGGCACCCTGCCGGAGGGGGGAATCCCTCTTTGGTGGCCATCTTCATCATCCCGGCACTCTCCATGACGAGGAGCGAGTAGTTCACCCTCGGGGCTAAGGGTATGTACAAATAGCTATGTGTTTGATGTCTCTCTCTCTCTCTCTTGTGTTCTTGAGATGTATCACGAGCTTTGCTATTATAGTTGTATCTAATGATGTTTCTCCCCCTCTACTCTCTTGTGATGGATTGAGTTTTCCCATTGAAGTTATCTTATCAGGTTGAGTCTTTAAGGATTTGAGAACACTTGATGTATGTCTTGCATGTACTTATCTGTGGTGACAATGGGATATCACGTGATCCACTTGATGTATGTTTTGGTGATCTACTTGCGAGTTCCGTGACCTAGTGAACTTATGCATAGGGGTTGGCACACGTTTTCGTCTTGATGCTCCGGTAGAATCTTTGGGCACTCTTTAAAGTTCTTTGTGTTGGTTGAATAGATAAATCTGAGATTGTGTGATGCATATCGTATAATAATACCCACAGATACTTGAGGTGACATTGGAGTATCTAGGTGACATTAGGGTTTTGGTTGATTTGTGTCTTAAGGTGCTATTCTAGTACGAACTCTTAAATAGATTGATTAGAAAGAATAACTTTGAGGTGGTTTCGTACCATACCATAATCTCTTTGTTTGTTCTCCGCTATTAGTGACTTTTGAGTGACTCTTGTTTGCATGTTGAGGGATAGTTATATGATCCAATTATGTTATTATTGTTGAGAGAACGTGCACTAGTGAAAGTATGAACCCTAGGCCTTGTTTCCTAGAATTGCAATACCGTTTACGCTCACTTTTATCATTAGTTACCTTGCTGTTTTTATATTTTCATATTACAAAAACCATTATCTACTATCCATATTGCACTTGGATCACTATCTCTTCGCCAAACTACTACACCTATACAATTTACCATTGTATTGGGTGTGTTGAGGACACAAGAGACTCTTTGTTATTTGGTTGCAGGGTTGCTTGAGAGAGACCTTCTTCATCCTACGCCTCCCACGGATTGATAAACCTTAGGTCATCTACTTGAGGGAAATTTGCTATTGTCCTACAAACCTCTACACTTGGAGGCCCAACAATGTCTACAAGAAGAAGGTTGTGTTGTAGACATCAAGCTCTTTTCTCGCGCCGTTGCCGGGGAGGTTAGCGCTTGAAGGTATATCTTTAGATCTTGCAATCGAATCTTTTAGTTTCTTGTTTTATCACTAGTTTAGTTTATAAAAGAAAACTTCAAAAAATGGAATTAAGGATGCCTCATATGCTTCATCTTTTCAATGTCTTTCGTGAAAATAAGGATTCCGATAATTGTGCTCAAGTCTAGAAGAAGAATGCATCGAAATGTTTGGCACTAAATATTTGAATGATGAGCATGATTGCAATGTTGTTAGTATAAACTCCTTGAATATCCATTATGCTAATGATATGCAAAGCCACAAGCTTGGGGATTCTATGTTTGATGAAGATGATATTTTCTCCCCCATGTTTTGATGAGCAAATTTATTTTGATGATAGCATGCCTCCTATTTTTGATGATTATACTGATGAAAGTGGGTTTGGAACAGTGTCAACTTTAGGAAGTAATATCCCACTATTTTGGAGGGTGTTGAATCGTATTGTGATAATTGTGAAAGTGGATTTGGAGAGGTCATGACTTTATTTAGTGATGAATCCACTATTTCAGAAGAGGTTCCAATTGATTATGTGAACAAAGTTGCGATCTATGATGATTATTGTGATGACATGCATGCTATAAAGAATAATTATAACCATGGAACTTGTCATCATGATTTTAATTTTCAATTGGATTATGCCTCCCATGATAGTTATTTTATTGAGTTTGCTCCCACTATAATGAATGACAAGAATTTTGCTTATGTGGAGAGTAATAAAATTTCTATGCTTGTGCATCATGAGAATAATGCTTTATGTGATAGTTATATTGTTGAATTCATTCATGATGCTACTGAAAATTATTATGAGGGAGGAATATATGCTTGTAGGAATTGAAATAATATCAAGTTTCCTCTCTATGTGCTTAAAGTTTTAAAGCTATGCTTGTTTTTCCTTCCTATGCTAGTTGATTATTGTTCCCATAAATTGTTTGCTCACAAAATCCCTATGCATAGGAGTGGGTTAGAATTAAATGTGCTACTCATATTCTTCATGATGCTCTCTTTATGTTTCAATTCTTATCTTTTATGTGAGCATCATTGAAATCATCATGCTTAGCTAGGGGCGTTAAACGATAGCACTTGTTGGGAGGCAACCCAATTTTATTTTTGTTATTTTCTTTTTGCTCCTGTTTAGTAATAAATAATTCATCTAGCCTATGCTTAGATATGGTTTTACGATTTTAATTAGTGTTTGTGCCAAGTAGAACCTTTGGGAAGACTTGGGGAAAGTCTTTGCAATCTTGCTGTAAAAAACAGAAACTTTAGCGCTCACGAGATTTGCTGCCATTTTTTAATGGAGATTGATATTTAGTTAATTCTTTTTTAAGATGATTAATAGATAAATTACCCACGTCCATAAATTTATTTTAGAATTTTTGGGCTTCCAGAATTATTGGAAACCTACAGATTATTACAGACTGTTCTATTTTTGACAGATTCTGTTTTTCGTGTGTTGTTTGCTTATTTTGATGAATCTATGGCTAGTAATAGAGTTTATGAACCATAGAAAAGTTGGAATACAGTAGGTTTAACACCAATATAAATAAATAATGAGTTCATTACAGTACCTTGAAGTGGCGGTTTGTTTTCTTTTACTAACGGAGCTCACGAGTTTTCTGTTAAGTTTTGTGTTGTGAAGTTTTCAAGTTTTGGGTAAAGATTCGATGGAATATGGAATAAGGAGTGTCAAGAGCCTAAAATTGGGGATTCCCAAGGCACCCCAAGGTAATATTCAAGGACAACCAAGAGCCTGAGCTTGGGGATGCCCCGAAAGGCATCCCCTCTTTCGTCTTCGTTCATCGGTAACTTTACTTGGAGCTATATTTTTATTCACCACATGATATGTGTTTTGTTTGGAGCATCAATTTATTTTGTTAGGATTTTCTTGCTGTTATCTAGAACAATGTTTTTCATCTTTTATTTCAATAAAAGTGGCATTGATGGCCTTTACTATGCCTATTTTACAAGTCTACATGTTGCTGTTTGAAAACAGAAAGTTTACCACTGTTGCAAAAATTCCCTAGAGAATTCAGAATGTGATAAAATGTTGAAACCTTTTGCATAATAAGCCCTGATAAATTTAATACAGTGGGAATTTTCTTTCATAATTTTTGGAGCTAGGGAACTATGGATCTTGGTGCATTCTTCATAGACTGTCCTGTTTAGGCAGATTGCTGTTATGTTTGCATATGTTTGCTTGTTTAATGATTCTATTTGAGGATAGGAATATTAAATATGCGGAGGCATTTAGTATGAAATGTTGATTAATAATTTTAGTGATTTTCTATAGAAGAGTATGGTAAGGTTTTTGCATGGACTTATACTAACCTATCTCACAAGTTCTTGTTGAGTTTTGTGTGGATGAAGCTTTCAAGATTTAGGGAAACCGCGATATGAAAGGAATTAAGGAGACACAAATGCTCAAGCTTGGGGATTCCCAATGCATCCCAAGATAATATTTCAACAAGTCTCAAGCGTCTAAGCTTGGGGATGCCCCGGTTGGCATCCCACCTTTATTCTTCAACAACTATCGGTTAGTATCGGTTGATCCTTGGTTTTTGCTTCTTCACATGATGTTTGCTATTCTTAGATGTCATTTTATTTTGTTTTGATTTCTGTTTTAATAAATTATCAAGATCTTAAATTATTAAATGGGAGAGTGTTCACATAGCTAAATAATTATTTAACTACTCATTGATCTTCACTTATATCTTTCGGAGTAGTTTGTTATTCATTCACGTGCTTCACATATATCCTATGAGTAAATGGTTGAATGAATTGAATATAATAAATATGAAATTATATATGTTTCATATTCTTATCCCATGTGGAGTAATGACTGCACATATAAGAAGTAGAGGTGGTAATTTTATTAAAGGTTAGCAAACATTGTATTGGTCACTTGAACAATTCATGAAGGAATATTGAGGGAATAGAGATTTCACATATAAATATACTATCTTGGACATCTTTTGTAATTGTGAGAACTCATTAAAATATGACATGTTAAAAGTTTGATGTTGGACAAGGAAGACAATGTAATGGGTTATGCTTTCTTATATCCGAAATAAAGTATATTGTCATGGATCATCCAAATTCTATGCACCAAGTAGAGATACTACTTGTGCTTCCAAACATCACTTAAACCAGTATTGCCATGAGAGTCCAGCATACCTACCTATGGATTGAGTAATATCCTTCAAGTAAGTTGTCATCGGTTCATGCAATAAAAATTTCTCACTAAATATGTATGATCTATTAGTGTGGAGAAAATAAGCTTTATACGATCTTGTCACGAGGAAGCAATAAAAGCGACGGACTGCATAATAAAGGTCCCTATCACAAGTGGTAATATAAAGTGACGTTCTTTTGCATTAAGATTTTGTGCATCCAACTATAAAAGCGCATGACAACCCTTGCTTCCCTCTACGAAGGGCCTATCTTTTATTCTTGTCTTATACCTTATGAAAGAGTCATGGTGATCTTCACCTTTCCTTTTTACATTTTATCCTTTGACAAGCACATTGTGCAGGAAAGATCCTGGTATATATATATATATATATATCCAATTGGATGTAAGGCATCATGAACTATTATTGTTGACATTACTCTTGAGTTAAAAGGTTGGGAGGCGAATCCATAAGCCCCTATCTTTCTCTGTGTCTGATTAAAACTTTGAAACCATAAATATCACGTGAGTGTTAGCAATTGTGAAAGACTAAATGAAAGTTGGGTATGTGAAGTTTGCTGAATTAAAGCTCTGACATAGACCCTTCCAGAAAGTTTATGATCTATACTTTAACACGTGAATAGTTTGTTACTTGATCATGAGAAGTTTTATGAGTTAAGCTACTATTATGATATATAATGATGCTAGAAAAGGTGATTGAAATTATAATTGATCAAACTTGTGCACCTGCTAGCATTCACACTTCATAAATTATTTCTTTTATCATTTACCTACTCGAGGACGAGCAGGAATTAAGCTTGGGGATGCTGATACGTCTCCAATGTATGGATATTTATGAAGTATTCATGCTATTATATTATCTATTTTGGCTGTTTATGGGCTTTACTAAACACTTTTATATTATTTTTGGGACTAACCTATTAACCCGAGGCCCAGCCCAAATTGCTATTTTCTTGCCTATTTCAGTGTTTCGAAGAAAAGGAATATCAAACGGAGTCCAAACGGAATGAAACGTTCGGGAGAGTTATTTTTTGGAACGTAAGCAATCCAGAAGACTTGGAGTAGACATCAGGGAAGCTTCGAGGAAGCCACGAGGTAGGGAGGCGCGCCCTACCCCCCTGGGCGCGCGCCCCACCCTCGTGGGCCCCTCGTGGCTCCCCTGACCAACTTCTTTCACCTTTATATGTCCATATACCCTAAAAACATCGAAGAGCACAATAGATCGGGAGTTCCACCGCTAGAAGCCTCCGTAGCCACCGAAAACCAATCTAGACCCGTTCCGGCACCCTGCCGGAGGGGGGGAATCCCCCTCCGGTGGCCATCTTCATCAACCCGGCGCTCTCCATGACGAGGAGGGAGTAGTTCACCCTCGGGGCTGAGGGTATGTACTAGTAGCTATGTGTTTGATCTCTCTCTCTCTCTCGTGTTCTTGACGTGGTACGATCTTGATGTATCGCGAGCTTTGCTATTATAGTTGTATCTTATGATGTTTCTGCTACCTCTTGAGCACTGCGTTAGTTTTCCCTTAAAGAGTAAAGGGTGATGCAGTAAAGCAGCGTAAGTATTTCACTTAGTTTTTGAGAACCAAGGTATCAATCCAGTAGGAGACCACACGCGAGTCACATCATACCTAGACAAACAAATAAGAACCTCACGACCAACGCGATAAAGGGGTTTTCAAGCCCTTCACGACCACTTTGCAGGAGTGAGATTTGATAGAGATGATAATAATAAGATAAATATTTTTGGTATTTTTATGATATAAATTGAAAGTAAAGATTGCAAAATAAAGTAGATGGGAAACTTGTATGATGGAGAATAGACCCGGGGGCCATAGGTTTCACTAGTGGCTTCTCTCAAGATAGCATAAGTGTTACGGTGGGTGAACAAATTACTGTCGAGCAATTGATAGAAAAGTGAATAATTATGAGAATATCTAGGCATGATCATGTATATAGGCATCATGTTCGTGACAAGTAGACCGAAACGATTCTGCATCTACGAACATTACTCCACACATCAACCGCTATCCAGCATGCATCTAGAGTATTAAGTTCATAAGAACAGAGTAACGCCTTAAGCAAGATGACATGATGTAGAGGGATAAACTCATGCAATATGATGTAAACCCCATCTTGTTATCCTCGATGGCAACAATACAATATGTGTCGTTTCCCTTTCTGTCACTGGGATCGAGCCCCACAAGATTGAACCCAAAGCTAAGCCCTTCTCCCATTGCAAGAAAGATCAATCTAGTAGGCCAAACCAAACCGATAATTCGAAGAGACTTGCAAAGATAAACCAATCATACATAAAATAATTCAAAGAAGATAGACTTGATCATAAACCCGCAATTCATCGGATCTCGACAAATGAACCGCAAAAGAAGATTACATCGAATAGATATCCAAGAGAATCGAGGAGAACTTTGTATTGAGATCCAAAGAGAGAGAAGAAGCCATCTAGATACTAGCTATTGACCCGAAGGTCTGAAGTAAACTACTCACATATCACCGGAGAGGCCATGGAGTTGATGTAGAGGCCCTCAGCGATCAATGCCCCCTCCGATGGAGCTTCATAAAAGGCCCCAAGATGGGATCTCTTGGGTACGGAAGGTTGCGGCGGTGGAAATAGGGTTTCCTGGTGCTCCTGGATATTTGCGGGGTATATGGATATATATAGGAGGAAGAAGTAGGTCGGTGGAGCAACGAGGGGCCCACAAGGGTGGAGGGCGCGCCTAGGGGGGTGGGTGCGCCCCCTGCCTCGTGGCCTCCTTGATTGCATCTTGACGTTGACTCCAAGTCTCCTGGATCACGTTTGTTCCAAAAATAACGCTCCCGAAGGTTTCATTCCGTTTGGACTCCATTTCATATTCCTTTTCGGCGAAACACTAAAATAGGCAAAAAACAACAATTTGGGCTGGGCCTCCAGTTAATCGGTTATTCCCAAAAATAATATAAAAGTGTAAATATAAGCCCATTAACATCCAAAACAGATAATATAATAGCATGGAGCAATCAAAAATAATAGATACGTTGGAGACGTTTCAAGCATCCCCAAGCTTAATTCCTGCTCGTCCTCGAGTAGGTAAATGATAAAAAAGAATTTTTGATGTGGAATGCTTCCTAACAAATTTCTCAATGTAATTTTTCTTTATTGTGGCAAGAATGTTCAGATCTGAAAGATTCAAGATAAAATTTTAATATTGACTTATAAATAATAATACTTCAAGCATACTAACTAAGCAATCATGTCTTCTGAAAATAACATGGCCAAAGAAAGTTATCCCTACAAAATCATATAGTCTGGCTATGCTCTATCTTCATCACACAAAATATTAAATCATGCACAACCGCGATGACAAGCCAAGCAATTGTTTCATACTTTTGATGTTCACAAACTTTTTCAATCTTCACGCAATATATGAGCGTGAGCCATGGATATAGCACTATGGTGGAATAGAATGGTGGTTGTGGAGAAGAAAAAAAGGAGAAGATGGTCTCACATCAACAAGTCGTATCAACGAGCTATGGAGATGCCCATTAATAGATATCAATCTCCACACAATATATGAGAGTGAGTAGGGATTGCCATGCAACGGATGCACTAGAGCTACACAACAAACGATCATGTTCACAGATATCTGCACATTCATACATAATGTCCACAACAATGATTCACGTCAAAGCCAAAAAAAATGTGAGGAGAGTTATAAATAAAAAAAATCCTCTACTAGATCCTGCTACCAGTGCGAGCACAACAAGTCAAGACCATGCGTAAATTAATTATATTTTAGTATTTTTTTTGTGTTCTAAAATGTCTGCGGACTCGCCGAAGGACGTGTTACCGGCACACACACGGATTCAATGAAGGCAGGCGGGGCAGTCTTAAGCTGGTTGCACGCGGCGAGGAGGCGTGCTCAGCCGGGCCTGCAGCGAGTGCGGCCCTCTTGGCCGGCACGCCGGTTCAATGCCTGCACTATGAGAGGTCACGTCCGTGTGAGAGCAATCACTCCCTCCAGTCCTTTTTTGTTTGGGTATAACAAAATCTCATTTTCCATTCACATTTTCAAGTAAAATTCATGGAAAAACTTTGACCCAAAGTACGATGGGGACTAGTAAACCAGAATGGAGGTAGTAGTTTTTATTTAATCAAAGAAGGGTTTCTCCTTCCGATTTTCATTACTGAAAACCAGCATCTAAATCTAAATCATAGTATTTGCCCTAGAACTACCAGGTTCAACATCTGGCAACATAAACCCATACAACCTCGATCGCAAACAAACCATACAACCATACGCCAAGGAGGTACGTAGTACTATGAATTCCATTTTCGCTCATACCAATCGTTCTATAAACTACTTACTACTTATAACGCGCCATTGAAAATCGGAACTCTTAACCCCGCTAAAAAATCGATATTTTAAACATGGCTACTCAATCTTTGGCAACTGGCGAGCCACCGCGCTCCAAGTCGTTCACCTGTGGTCCCGGCCATCAACTCCTACGGATCAAATTATCACGCGAGCTGACTATTCCTACAAAGTTGCTCCACCACGTACCCGGTACCCGTGAATGCAGCAATCGTGCACCTACGGTTTTAGGGTTTATTTGTTAACGTCGCCTTTACGTAACACTCATGTGTGCGAGACAACGAGAGCCCGACTGCGTGCGTGCGCCTCTTCTCTTCGTATATGTACTCCACCGTTTGTCTGGTGTCCAAAAAATTATAATAACTACTAGCAATGTGCCAATGCGTTGCCACACGATCAAAGTAGATTAATACATATTCACCGATTTGATAGAAAAAAATTCTAGTTCGGAAATACATATATCACTAAAAATATGTTATGTTTCACTCAAAATATATTCCTTTTGCGGTTTTGATGATATAAGGGAGGAATGTTGTTGGTTTCAAGATTCGAGAAGTGGTATATGTATAATTTCTACTCTTACTAGCAAGATGCCCATGCGTTGCACGGAACATCAAGATCTTGTGGGAGAAAAGGATGAACGAGGGAAGGCCTTATCTGCAAATGTGGTGAAGAGTGCGGGTAAATTGCCATATTTTCCTTCCTATCCGCCAGATATAAATCAGACGACCTACATTACAGGATGGCAGGCCCACCATCATCACCAACTCTATTTTTTATCCCTACTCTTATAAAAAGCATTGTTGGTGATGATCGTATGCCCGCCATCCTGTAATATAGGCCGTCCGATCTATATCTGACGAATAGGAAGGAAACTATGGCAATTTTGCAAAAAGATACCCACACCCCTCTCCACATTTGCAAATAAGGCCTTCCCTCATTCATCCTTTCCCCCACAAGATAAACTACTCATACAAATGCATCTTGATGTTCTGTGCAATGCATGGGCATCTTGCTAGTTGTTGCAAAACGCCCATGTGTGTGTGAGAGAGAGGGAGAGTGGAGGAGGACGGAGTGCATGTGTGACAAAGCCACAAGGAGTGTGTGTGCGATAGGTATCAGCTTAAAATGAGGTGATAGTGTGTGTGTGCACGATCGGGAGGGCGTGTCTCAAGAAGGTAAGAAATATCTACATAGATACAAGGAGCGGGAGAGAGACATGTATGCGATGGTGGAAGCACGAGTGTGTGGGTGTATAAACCTATCTAGAGGCTAGCTAGTCGATAAATGTTTGTGAGAGAAATACGAGTCAGGGTGCGAAAGCAAGAGTTTTGTGTGTGTGTGTGCGAGAGAGATGGTAGTCGGGAAGGGGAGTGGAAGCAGGAGTTGTGTGTGTGTGTCTGTGAGAGAGAGAGAGGAGACGGTAGTCGGGCTTGTCTGATCGGTAAACAAATGAATAATGTCAGTCTGGGATGGAGACGAAAAGGAGACCGCAACAAATGTTGTGTCTATAGGAGAGAGAGAGAGAGTAAGTTTAGTGGTATGAGTGATATGTAGAGACATATAGGGTGTGTGAGACAATCCCATAGAGAGAAAGACAAAGTGAAAGATGAGTTGAGATTGTGTGTGTGGCGGTGAAAAAGAAAGCTTAGGTACCGAGTGATACCAGAGAACAGTAGAGACGTGAGAGATAATGAAAACCATGTAATGTATAATGATAGGGAGAGTGTGACACTTCTCAAGGGAGACGTCGAGAGACCATGTTTGCGATGATAAGAGAAACATGAAGTGAGCGTGCGGGTGAGCTGGAGAAAAGAGAGTGATAGCTACATGAAGGAGCATGCATGCGAGAGAGATGGGCTTGAAAGGAGTGATTAAAAAAGGGGTTCAAATATTTGAATTCGAGATGATGATACATGTAATCCATACTCGAACCAAAATTGATCTATCAAACATGCATACTCATATGAATTCACGCACATCTATGTTATTTAATATGTAGATATTACTGATCCATACATTTTAGTAGAACATAATTTGGTTAAAAAATTCGAATTCAACCTTAAGATTTCCATATCGTTGTATTTGTAAATCATATTATACATATAAAGGAGCAGAATTCTTTGTTGTGCTTTTGAAAGTATATATAAAAAATGATGCATATAGAATGTAATTCCAATTGAAAATGGATCCCGCCCGAAAAAATAGAATACAAACGGGATTCGAGTTGAGTTGGCACGGTAAATGTTCACTCTGCAAAATTTGAACGAAGCGGGGAAAGTCGTAGTAACCGCCCGAAACCAAAATCTGCGAGATGGAAATCACTACTACCTATCCCTGCCACGCAAAGCCTATCTGCTGGATTTCTATAGGTTTCGATAGGGGTAGGTTTATAATTTCACCCAAACGTGATGTAACTGCCGCTCACCCTGATTCATACACGGCGGGCGCCAAAACACAGTGTGTCCTCGGCCGAAATCGACTCCCTCCCCGATTCATATTCATACACGGTGGGCGCCAAAAACAATCTCTCGTCGGCAAATATTCGGTGTATGCGAGATTACCGTCCTATCCCCAACCGACTAATGTTGTTGTGATGTAGTAGAAATTTGAAACGTGGGATAAGTTTGTAAATTTCCTCCCATTTGAGGCAAGTGCGCCCTGAATACATGGTTCCCCCCTTCCTCTCTACCTCCCTTTTCCCCATTCGTACTCCCTGGGCGCCAAAACACCCTCTGCACCACACCCTCCTCCGTCCGCCGCCGTCCGCCATCCCATCCACCGCCGTCCTCCTCCACCATGCCGGAGCTGATACCCCAACGCCGTCGTCCATTACAAGAGATCAACCTCTCTCATCCACGGCTTCGGACCGGGATCCTTGCATCCCGTCTTCTAGCTTCATCCCCGTCGTCGTCCACCTTGACGGCGCCGCTCCTACAACCGTTTCATTCACTGCGTCCCGCCGCCACTGTCTACCCTCCTAGATCTGCTTCCACGCTGCCGACAGACATCGCTACCGCAGCCCCGTCAAATTCTCAGCAGATGCGTACACGGCGCCGCACCAGAGGCGGTACTCTTTCATATCTGCTCAACTTATCTATTGCAGCAAGAAAATAGATCGCCACTGCTTTACTCTAATTTCTTGTCTTGGTTGCGCAGTTGCCTTTGTCCGGTTTGCACCTTCAGATCCGCCATGGTACGCTCAACACTATACTCCCTATGCTTATGGTTTTCCCCTTTTATATTCCCCACTAGTTTAATCACAGTAGACTAAATTTCAAAATTGGGTCAGACGATTTTTCAGAGCTCGCCGGAGTTCGCCGGTGCGATCGAAGGGCCTCGGGTGGTTATGGGGCCTTGCCGAACGAAGAAAACTCGAAGCGGGTGGGGGTTGGGGCGGGGTGGGGGTGGGGTGGCGGAGGAACACATGCGGTGGGGGACGGTGGTCCGGCCGGCGGCCCGTGCGGTGTTCTGTATGGGAAGAATCAGAGACGAGGAATAAGAAGGGATAGGAGACGTAGGATCTTCATCCAACCGCCTGAAATGGTCGAGAGACAGCTGGGAGTTGCACTCTTAATGCACTCTAGTTCATCATGTGTGGGCACTGCGCAACCATTATTTTATTATCCAAAATCTGCTTGCTCTTCTTTACCATTTTCCTCTTCCGTTCTTCTTTAATATGTACTCTCTCCGTTCCTAAATACAAGTCTTTGTATAGATTCCACCATGGACTACATATGGAGCAAAATGAGTGAATCTACACTCTAAAATGTATCTGGATACATCTGTATGTGATCCATAGTGGAAATCTCTACCAAGACTTATATTTTGGAACGGAGGGAGTATAATAGTAGTACAGTATGTTCCTTGTACTGAAGATGAGCAGGGACATTTACAGTGTAGAGGTCTATACGGTCGGTTGTGATGGACACTTTGAGCCTCTTTGATTCGTAGGATCTTCTAAACATAGGAATAGGATTTGTAGTGGCCTGCCCACTTGAATCCTATAAGAATAGCAAGGAAATGCGGGGAGCTATGTCACCTTTGAGAGTTACACTGATATTAAAAGTACCGCACCTTCACTTGAAGAGAGCTGGTATCCGAAGCCTTTCTAGCCGTACCGGCAATACTAGCACGTATATTCCAGCAAGTTCCACTTTGCTGATTTTACTCTGATGCTTAAGGTTTTCCCGTTATATCTACACTATGATCTGTGTAGCTGCTTTGTGTCGCACTAGCAGCAGTCCACTCTTGAAGCTAAACAATGCAATGACTTACAAAATTGGCACCAAGGCATTGAGTGCCATTCTGGATGCAATGAAACTCATACGATCCCCACCTGTTGATTCTTGTTCAGAATATGATCCTAATGACTATTCTTACCTCGAGGAGTCAAAGGCAGATGGCCTGTCCTGTTCACCCATCAAGGTTCCTGTTCTAATTTGGCAATGTTTTATTGATTGCGGGTATCTTGCATGTGTTGTCTTGCATTTCTTCTACTTTGTTGCACCGCCATCTGCTTAGTTTACTCATCATATATGTCGAGATGCCATGCCCATCCATTATCAATACATATTCCATCTGTCATCATACCATGTTTTTTCACTCAAATGATGTTCTTGTGCATCAGACATCAAAAAGGAAGAGGGTGATTGCCGAACCTGGAGGAGCACCAGCAAAGTCCTTGAAAAACATGGTGGTGCCGGAGAAATCAGACAGCACCCCACTTATATTGGCTGTACAACCAGTGACACAAAACATAGGACCGACTCCAGAAGACTGTACCCATACTTCACTGGCCACACTACTAGCCCCACCACACAGGACCTGCACTCTAGAAAAGGTATACTGATTTCATTTGCCATAACACCAGCTGTACCACAGAAAAGCCCCACTCCAGTAAAAAGTACAGCAAGTCCACCGGCCGAAGACCTATCCCAACTGCAGAGATGACCAATTCCTACAGATTGGAACCCCATTCCATTTATTCCCAGTTTAAAAGACAATGCTTTCTATGTTGTTAGGGACTACGTGCATATATTCCCATCATGGAAAGATTATTGTGAAGACAAACACCATGTTCACATCTTCCTGTCCAACTTACGTGTAAGTGCTATTATTCATGGTTATTATTTTCCTGTTTTCTGCTGATTGAACACATCAATGATTTACATTACATTGTTGTAACTAGGCGAGGGTCAATCTGGATAGTCATGACGAGGAAAGCTTGCTTGTGCTTTTCAAGGAAGCATTGCAGTAGTATCGGTGTTACCTGAGGAAATCACACTTTGATGGCAAGTCTATAAACGAATTGCCGGTGAAGTCTCCTATGCTAAATTTAGAAGACATTGAATGGAAAAACCTTGTTATGCACTGGTCTCGTTCCCAGGATGAGGTACTATCTATGAAATCACATGATAATTTGAACTTCTACTTTTCCGCATGTGCCTTACGGATCTTTTTTGCAGGAAATTTGCTCGAAGAAGAATTCCAGTTTGACAAGAACGACAGGATATCACAAATATGCTGCCCGCTGCTTTGCTCTTGCTAGTACCTGTTATCCTATATCACTGTACTTGCATACATACCTGGTTCATTTTGTGACAGCAGTATGCATGATAGCTTGCTTATCACCTGTTGTCCTATATCACTGTACTTGCATACATACCTGGTTCATTTTGTGACAGCAGTATGCGTGATAGCTTGCTTATCAATTGTTCGCTCCAAATTATCTGATCTGTATGAATGGTTACATTAGCGTAGAATATATCCAATGCCAATGTTTTTTTAGCTCTGCATTGTTCTTGTAAGTACATGCTGTCCTTTATCAGTGTACTTATAATGACAGGTAGTTGTTCATGTACCATCACTCTGCAGCTTATTTTCCTTTGCTCTCCATTTTCTACACATCAGATCTATATTTACTCTTACCATAAGGTTGGTACTAAAGAAGTTTAGCTGTGCATTACTCTTGGTTGTAGCTTTTGCCTGTATCGCTGCACTTACATTTATAGCTACTTGGTTATGGAGCATCACTCTTCATCTTATCTTAAATTTTCTCCATTTTTTCATATGTTATCACATCTATATTTAATCTTAACAAAATGTAGAATAAAGGCAATTCTTTTGAAGAAGATTCTATGGTAAACTTCTTGAATTGCCCCCTCCCCCCATCAGCATGGACAAGGCCTTTATAGAGCCTGTCTTCACCAATAATGTAAGTTTGTCCATCTCAAGCCTTCAAACTTTGATGTATATATTTGGTTTGGCATGACTGCAACAGCTGTTTATTTTTGGTGTTTGCATCAAATTGCTTATTTAAAGTTTATTATGTAGTTCATAAACAAAAGTTTGTCCTTTCTCAATTTAAGTTTTCAGTTGTACAACCAAGTTCTTTCTTCATACCATGTAAATTAAACTATACAGAGCAAGTGATCTTCTTTTGCACTGCATGTATGCTTCTGTTCTTCATCCGTAATCCAGTGGTGTGGTGAACGTACCCACTACAGCACAATGTCATATTCTGCAATGTCTTAATTATGAACAATGTCATATCATTCTACTATTATTTAAACCGTCTCTTTATTTGCCAATCTGAAATGGTATAAATTGATAGCACACTAAACATTGATACTTATGAATTCTTGATCTGTAATCCAGTGGTGTCGTGAAGCTGCCAACTCCTTCACAATGTCATTTCCTGCCATGTCTTGACCTGAACAATACCATATTGTGTTAATGCAATTTTAAATTGTGTCACTTTATTCGTCAGTAAGAACTGTGATGAATTGTCAGCACTGATACTTTTATGTGCAAAACCTGTCATCGGTCTGCTTGTTTATCTTTGTGACGCTCGGATAATCAAGCTAGAGTAAACCTCTGCTAATGAATCCACATCACCACGATTACTGTTGTTAAACTCGCGTTGATTCGAAACCGGTCCAAATTCAGATTCAAAGTCATGGCAAACAATAAAAGTTTTCAAACAGTAAAACAAAAATGTTGGTGATGGCCCATAAAACTCCTAAGTAATTATCATGTTGAAACCAAAGCTTGTTTTAATTCCCAAATTGCCCATGGTAATTAATTAATAGGATCGGCGTCGAAATATTGGACCTTTTGAATTTCTAAAATTATTTAAACATTTTCAAATGCTCTGAATCTTTTTGCGCAACACCCCAATATTATGCTAGATTTATGTGCAAGTTTTCACATTTAACAAACATCAAATATTAGCAAAACAAAATACAAAACAAAGGAGAAAATTACAAAATAGAAAAGTAATAATAAAAAAAGGAATAGCCGGGGCACTGTGCCCTTGGCCCATCACCTCTACTGCTCCTGGCCCAGCCCACTATCACCTTGTCCTTGACCTCCTGTTCACATGGACGCGTTGGACGCACACGCAGCGTCCATGGCGTGGATCCTCCACACGTCGAGCATCCGACCGACCCCGGCATGGATAAGGGTACTGTCGGTGTCAAAACCGGTGGATCTCGGGTAGGGGGTCCCGAACTGTGCGTCTAGGCTGAATGGTAACAGGAGACAAGGGACACGAAGTTTTACCCAGGTTTGGGCCCTCTTGATGGAGGTAAAACCCTACGTCCTGCTTGATTGATATTGATGATACGGGTGTTACAAGAGTAGATCTACCACGAGATCAGAGAGGCTAAACCCTAAAAGCTAGCCTATGGTATGATTGTATGTTGTGATTGTTGTCCTACAGAATAAAACCCTTCGGTTTATATAGACACCGTAGAGGGTTAGGGTTACACAAGGTCGGTTACAAAGGAGGAGATATCCATATACGTATTGCCTAGCTTGCCTTCCACGCCAAGTAGAGTCCTATCAAGACACGAGACGAAGTATTCAATCTTCTATCTTCATAGTCTAACAGTCCGGCCAATGGAGATAGTCCGGCTATCCGGAGACCCCCTAATCCAGGACTCCCACAGGTACCACCGGCCGCCTCATCCCCTCCCACAAACCCTAACCCCGCTCACTTTCCCCCTCGCTTCGATTTATTCTTCCCCTGCGAGGAACCGAGCCGCAGTTGCCATGGGTTCCCTTGCCCGCGCGGTCACCGTCATTGCCATCGCCTGGGGACTTGTCCACCTTGACCGTCTGCATCGCCTACTTCGTCTACGAGACCGGATCACGCCTGCATCGACACTACCACCGGATTGGTTGTTGTCTTCCCCGTCGGCCGCCGCACAGCCTCGTCATCGGTTCGTCATCCCCAAGGCATCCCCGAGCCCACTGACTTGCCCTACAACCCCGATGTGAGCTCCTCTCCCGATCCCCGCCTTTTTCACGTGCTCGTATGTGCCGCTAGCCCCGATTTCGTTCTCTAGCCGCTGCCCTCTGTTGCCACCGCCGTCCCCGAGCTCGTCCATGGCCGCGCCGTGTTGCGCGCATCCTGCTCACGGCCGTGAGCCCGTCGTCCCGGCGTTGAGCTGTGCCCTGCGCACGCGTAGCCGCGCCCTGGCCTCGCCACCGCCGTTGCACTGGTAGAAAAAGGGCCTGTTGTCCCGGTTCGTAAGGGCCTTTAGTCCCGGTTCAGTCACGGTTCCTGAACCGGGACTAACGGGTCGGTACTAATGCCCAGACCCTTTAGTCCCGGTTCAAACCAGAACCGGGACTAAAGGCCCTCCACGTGGCCAGTCCACCTTTAGTCCCGGTTGGTAACACCAACTGGTACAAAAGGAAATTTTTCTGATTTTTTTTTTAAAAAAATTTTGAAATTTTTTTTGAATTTTTTTTATTTTCAAATTTCTGAATTATTTTAACCTCTAATCTCTAATCACCCCTCTCATTCCAAAATATCTAACTTCCCGAATGGTCACCCATCCTCCCACTCCCCCAGCCTGAGTACGCTTAACTTCCGGGTTCTATTCTCCCTCGTTTCCAAGTCTGCACTCGTTGTTTTCCTGACAATAGTAAGATGTCAATCCTATTAACCCTCAGGAGTTTAGCTTGAGCATGAAGTCACACATTTCATTGTTTGAGTTTGAAACTATTGTTCCAAAAAACAATATTTTTTTGGTAACACTAATATTTCTTGAATAAGTAGTTTGACCATTATTTGACCACAGTTTGACCATAGTTTGACCAGATTTGACCAAAATTCAAAAAAACTGAAATAATTATTTAGTAACAATAATACTTCTTGAATAAGTAGTTTGACCATAGTTTGACCAGATTTAATGAAAATTTTGAAAAACTGAAATTTGAGCATAACTTTTTTTCCTTTTGGAATTTGAGGATTCCACAAATTTGCAAACAGGCCGTAGGAGGTCTCCATCGGATGAAACTTTTTGAGTAGATGATTTTTCATATAAAAAACTTTTTAATCCGAGTTCGTATGCAAAAGTTATGCCCATTTTACAAATTCCAGAGAGATTTTGTAAATAAAGTCGAAATTCATATTTGTAAATTTTCCCAACAACTAGACCACATATCACATGGGAAACTTATTTTATTTTATTTTATTTGACATTTCCATCATTTTCTTTTGTTTTTTCTAAAGCTGAAAAGGCGGTCCACCGGGGGGAGTTTGAAAATGGGACCTTTAGTACCGGTTCGTGCCATGAACCGGTACTAATGCCTCAAAGCCCATTAGTCCCGGTTGGTGCCACCAACCCGGACTAAAGGTCTAACCTTTAGTACCGGTTGGTGCCACCAACCGGGACTAATGGGCATCGCACACTTTAGTCCCGGTTCGTGGCACAAACCGGGACTAAAGGGCCCGGGTGAACCGGGACTAATGCTTTAGCCACACGAACCGGGATAAATGCACCCATTGGTCCCGGTTCTGGACTGAACCGGGACTAATGGGCTTACCCAGCCTGGACCAAAGCCCCCTTTTCTACTAGTGTTGCTGCAGCTTGTCGCCGTTGTCCCCATACCTCACGCGCTCCTCTCCTGCTTGACCACGCCCCGGCAACCGCGCGCCACGCCCACTGGCCGCGCTAGGCTTGCCCGCTCGACCCTGCGAGTTGCTTCCCCGCCGCTGCCCTGGCACCACTCACGCCCGCCTGTTGTCGTGTATGCTGCTGCCGGTCGCCTGCGAGCGCGCTCATCGCAGCCCTACGCCGGCAGTGTCCACCACGTCCAGCCTGCGCCCGCGCGGCCCCGCACTCGCTCGCTCGTGCGTGGCCGCGCCCACGCCCTTCCGCCTGCAGCCTCTGCCGCCACATGTGCACCCGCTTGCCCCTGCTGTCGTGCCCATAAAACAATAAAAGTTTTCAAAAACAGTAAAACAAAAATGTTGGTGATGGCCCATAAAACTCCTAAGTAATTATCATGTTGAAACTAACCTCGTTTTAATTCCCAAATTGCCCCTGGTAATTAATTAATAGGATCGGCATCAAAATATTTGACCTTTTGAATTTCTAAAATTATTTAATCATTTTCAAATGCTCTGAAACTTTTTGCGCAACACCCCAATATTATGCTAGATTCATGTGCAAGTTTTCACATTTAACAAACATCAAATATTAGCAAAACAAAATACAAAACAGAGGAGACAATTACAAAATAGAAAAGTAATAATAAAAAGAAAGGAATAGCCAGGGCACTGTGCCCTTAGCCCATCACCTCTACTGCTCTTGGCCCAGCCCAATATCACCTTGTCCTTGACCGAATAAGGCGTTTTCTAACTGGTTGTGCGCGCAACGCCAATCACAACCGCTACTCCAACATATGGATCCTGGCCCTTTGCATGTGCATGCCCCTCTGCCTTTCTTTTCTTTCCTATAGGCTGACACATGCATGGCTATAGTACACCTGCATGCCTAGGTTGTTTTTCCTCTCTTCAAAAACTTTGTTACTTCTAGTTGTCTTTTAACAGTTTAATCAAAATTTGTTTTTCAAACTTTATATATATTTGAACTCCTGACACCAAGTTATTCAATTTTTGAACATATTTTTTAACTGGAATTGAAATATGATTTTTTTAGAAGATTATCAGTGTTTTCAGTGAGGAACTTTGCTTGGCATAGTGAAGAACTTCTCATTTTCATTTGCAAAGTGATAAATAAACTGGACCAGGAGCTGAGGAACTTTATAAATAGGTTTTCTGCACTTTATTCGAAATATTAAAGAACTTCTCTAGAAAATGTATCTGGAACGAAGAACTTTATGAACAACTTGTCTGAACTTTGATGAAATGTTTATGAAACTTTTTTAGAAATATATCAATATTGGACTTGTTTCGTAGAGCTAGCCGTGAGAAACTCAAATACATAAACGAATTCAAATTTGCATAGTTTATTTAGAAGTTATGGTGATATATTAACTTTGCTAGCAAATATGGTGAAGTAGCCCATCACCGATGCCTTGTGTACCTTGTGTCAGATTTCTAGTATAGGACTTATTGATGTTGACATGCATGCATGAGACCAGCTGCATGTTGATTTGACGTCTAGGATGGATGGGTGGATCAGATATACGTTGCGCGCGCAATGAGCTAGTAAAAATCCGCTTCCGTCCTTGACCTCCTGTTCAGATGGACGCGTTGGACGCACACGCAGCGTCCATGGCGTGGATCCTCCACACGTCGAGCATCCGACTGACCCCGGCGTGGATAAGGGTACGACCGGCCGCCTCATCCCCTCCCACAAACCCTAAC